>NW_019725773.1:777-952 GCF_002891405.2 Cryptotermes secundus | reverse complement strand
TTTGAGATATTCAGGGCAGTGATCATGAGGAAGTTGAAAGTGACATTGTATGGGTGGGTAGGAGTCCACCAACATTTTGGAGGAACGTACTGCCACCTTCGTAAGGGTAGAGTTCTACTACATACATTCTATCACATCCTGACTTTTCCACAATATTATTGAGGACAAGTCTTCT
>NW_019725773.1:0-733 GCF_002891405.2 Cryptotermes secundus | reverse complement strand
TTACAGAGCATATATATGAGACAAACTCCGTCTTAAGTGCAACAATTTTATTGTAGTCCTTTCTTCTTCCCTTCCTCCACACTATATGTTTCGGCCCTAAATGGCCATCATCAGGTGTGTATTTTTACATAGCTGCTACACTGCCCGTAGTTTAAAATTTTAAATCACCAGTCTTTCCAATTGTATGTATGTATAAAATCTTTCTTAACCTACATGCGTCAACAAAGATTTTATACATACATACAATTGGAAAGACTGGTGATTTTAAATTTTAAACTACGGGCAGTGTAGCAGCTATGTAAAAATACACACCTGATGATGGCCATTTAGGGCCGAAACATATAGTGTGGAGGAAGGGAAGAAGAAAGGACTACAATAAAATTGTTGCACTTAAGACGGAGTTTGTCTCATATATATGCTCTGTAAAATGTTTTAACGAACACTGCAGACAAATATACTTCCTCCATCTTCAGGATGGAAAATTGAAGCTGAAGGCATTGTGTACCTCTGAAATGTCATTAAACTTCTACCAACCAACACAGTATCATATCCCATATCATCAGCCAAACGAAAGTGCTGTTTGTGGATGACCTGATTTCATATTGTGAATTCAAACATCTGTACCTACATAATCTAAATGTCTGATATCTGGAGTCATCCTAAAGATGGAGGCGCACATTCCACCAACACGTTAGTATCCACCTATCAGACTGCAGCATGGTATGTTTCACCA
>NW_019725772.1:662-763 GCF_002891405.2 Cryptotermes secundus | reverse complement strand
CTAGCTTTGCCTTGCAATCTTGCTAGTTTTGCATTGCTATCTTGCTAGCTTTGTGTTGCTAGCTTGCTTGCTTTCCGTTGCTAACTTGGCAGATTTGCGTT
>NW_019725772.1:246-424 GCF_002891405.2 Cryptotermes secundus | reverse complement strand
TTCTAGCTTTTCGTTGCTGGCTTGCTAGCTTTGCATTCCTAGCTTGCTAGGTTTGAGTTGCTAACTTCCTAGCTTTGTGTTGCTAGCTTGCCTGCTTTGCATTTATTTTGACAGCATTGCGTTTTAGCTTTCCAAATATGCGTTGCTGACTTGCCAGCTATGCGTTGCTAGCTTGCCA
>NW_019725772.1:0-185 GCF_002891405.2 Cryptotermes secundus | reverse complement strand
GATTTGCGTTCCTAGCTTGCTAGATTTGCTATGCTAGCTTGCTAGCATTGCGTTGCAAGCTTGCTAGATTTGCGTTGCTAGCTTGCTATCTTTGCGTTGTTAGCTTCCTAGATTTGCGTTGCTAGATTTGCTTTTGCTACCTACCTAGCTTTGCGTTGCTAGCTTGCGAGCTTCCCGTTGATAGG
>NW_019725771.1:231-428 GCF_002891405.2 Cryptotermes secundus | reverse complement strand
CATAAACAAGTCTAGTCAAGAATGTATAAAAGAAATGCCCCTCAAAAATGTTCTAGTTTATTGATTACCATCAAAACATTAGAGGTATAAATAATAAAATTGAAGAACTACTCAGTCAGTGGGAATCTAAATTACCCCATGTGTTCTGCATTACTGAACACAATCTAATTAAGCCTGAAATTACATGTTATACAAAC
>NW_019725771.1:0-201 GCF_002891405.2 Cryptotermes secundus | reverse complement strand
TGTCGTAAATCCAAAAGGAATGGCGGTGTAAGTATTTGTGTCCATCAAAATGTACAATTTACACCCACTGATCTGGATGAATATTGTACTGATAAAGATATTGAAATTTGTGCAGTGAAGTTACATAATTTCTCTATTAGTTCCTGTATTTTAATCGTGTATAGATCTCCAACTGGAAATTTTTTATATTTTTTAAACAGT
>NW_019725770.1:0-228 GCF_002891405.2 Cryptotermes secundus | reverse complement strand
ACAGTGTGGTGTGCTCAATACCATTTCACACATGCAGAAGTAGTGCCTATTTTCTGGCAAAAGCCAAACGTTTACATTGTCAAGGAATCTTGTGTGGCAACCTAGGAGATGACTCATATGGATTTGCTCATGGTATCAGGGTGGACATGACTGTTGAACTGACACTATTAATTATTAAACAGTAATTAATTATTAAACAGTACGCTAAGCGACCATATGTGCAATGAA
>NW_019725769.1:0-704 GCF_002891405.2 Cryptotermes secundus | reverse complement strand
GGGATGAGCTGTGATTAGGGCTAATTTATTTCTAATGACATTGATAGTTGTTGTGTATGTGTCTCTGTGAGTGCAGTACAGTATGTGTTGTTTGGCTCTCATTGCCTCTTTCCATATGGAGTTTTCAAAACAAAAAAATTGAAATAAATATATGTTTTGTCATAAATATATTCTGTCCAAAGGTCTGTAAAGTTCCCATTACAGGCAATGCCTTCATCTTTATCCTTTTGTTTTCCATAAAATTCCTGTTTACCTGAGTTACGAGGAGCATTCCGTATATAATGCCCAACTTTTTTTTAATGAAAACTAAGACAGATACAGAAAGCATAATAACACAGTTAAATAGAGCAGGATTTCAGCTACTTAGTTATTTTTCCACATAATCACCACCATTCATTATGCACTTTTGCCAGCACTGAACAANTGCCTGTAAAAGTCTGCGCCAGCAGAGGTTAGCCACTTTCTTACAGCTGCCATGACAGCATCGTTGTCTGGAAGATGTTACCCACGTAGTCCGTCTTTCATAGGCCCAAAGAGATGGAAGTCTGAAGGTGCTAAATTGGGGCTATAAGGTGGATGTGGTAGGACAGTCCAGCCAAACTTTGCAATGTGTGCGGTGGTTGCCAAACTGGTATGGGGTCTAGTATTATCCTGTTGCAAGTGAAAGGTTGTCTGCTCCTCTGGCCTGACTCAGGAAATGTGGG
>NW_019725768.1:0-1328 GCF_002891405.2 Cryptotermes secundus | reverse complement strand
TAGCATAGTGCCTCAACCAACTACTCTACCACATGCTCCCTCAGGTTCAACATATTTATATATGTTTCAGGCTTCTGGAAAGTGAATTTGAGAGGCATAAATCAACACAGAATGCTGATACTGCCACGAAACTTCATGATGTAGGTGTTACATTGTTTTATCATATCATCACACTTTACAATGATGAGTCAGCATTTTATCCACCGTCAAAGCAACTACTTACAACATGCATTGAAACTCTTGGTCAGGTAAGCACAGTGAACTCATGCTTTACTTTTCCCACATTTATGAAAGCCCATATTTAGTGAATTCTTTCTTCTTTTAACCCAAGTCCAGTGTAAACAGTGTATTATTTTCCTTCATGTAGTAATGAACTTCAGTTTAGTAAGTGACATGCAATTATTGTGAAAAGATTTTCCAATTTCAGAAACTTGTATCTCAGTTCAATGTGACAACAATTGATATTCATGTTAGCTTTCTGCTGGTAATGGTTTCAGCACAACAGTAACATTTGGTGAATGATGTCTTAATGAATCCCCACCAAAACCATGCTGCTTGTGGCATCATAATTGCTTTGATTCTTAGTTGGGTTTTTTCAGTGTTTAATTCTTGTCATTAATTAATATAATATTATTGGTTATACAGCGTGGCAGAAAAGGAACTACCCATGGGGCTAGATATGAAGCCATCATATTGTATTATTATATTATTTTATTTTGTTATTATTTATGTTTACATGTCTATCATTTTAATGTTCAGATTGTTTGCTTGAAATGTTTGAAATAACTACCTTGTGGTCATTCTTNTGACCAGAAGACGAGGAAGAAGACGTAAGAAGATGCTGGATGAGCTTGGGGACAGAAGAGGATATTTTCATATGAAGGAGAAAGCTCTGTATCGCATCAAGTGGAGGAACTGTTTTGAAAGAGACTGTAGACCTGTCGTCTTGACAGATTACTGATGAATGAATGTATACCATCTATAAAGCAACAATAACCTGAAATAAAAGACAAAAAATATATATTTAATACATTAAAAGTGTAAAATTCTTTATTGGAATCCGTCTTAACACAACAACATAACGGTCAAGGTCAACATCACCTTAGCTACATGTTTCAGCTTTTAAAGCCATCATCAGGCAAAATACATGGTTACCATATTCACACACTATTGAACTGCATTTCATTGTGACAGTAGAGCTCAATACTTGACTACTACTGTTACACTATAATAATACAAGGTATAAAAAATACAATGAATTATAAAATGAAAGTTACATAATGAAATATGGTTAAAAACTCTTCATGTGATATTTCATATTATGAAGT
>NW_019725767.1:1435-1507 GCF_002891405.2 Cryptotermes secundus | reverse complement strand
TACTACGCCTCCAAAAGGGATTTTGGAAATACTTGGGGTGGTGAGTCTTTTAATTTCAGTGCAATAATCTTA
>NW_019725767.1:0-1403 GCF_002891405.2 Cryptotermes secundus | reverse complement strand
CTTCTACAATTCTCAGAAACACTTTTCCTGCAGCCTGCTAATTTACGTCTGCGTGAGACTTCTTGTCTTCTGGTCTGTTGGAAAATTGTCTTTACAAAAAATATTTCTACTAAAATTTTAATATTGATTTTAATATCAATTAGCCCTAAAAGTTGAGGGGCCGCACTTTGTGGCTATTGGGGCCACATGTTTGACACGGCTGGTTTACATCTACTCAGTCACTTCATTGACTGGCTTTTCTTGGGCAAATATTCTTGAATGTACGTATGTTCCATCTTTAACGTTAGTGACATTGGAGTAAGTGACGTGGTTATCTCACCTTCATTAAGTTCAACAGATGCTCCGCCTCACTTCGTAATTGAACACCGTGTTCTTCTGTTTCCTGTGGACAAAATGAAATGTTAACTGATTTTTAAAACAGCCATAAACAGCAAAAAATCCGAGTAGCCCTGTTCCAGCATCTAGATCTGATCTCCCTATAGGAGACTACACGAAACCGCCCTAGCGGACGAGCAGCTAGGCCCGCAGATGGACGGACTAAAGTGTTCTTTTCCTTAACGCTGAAAAGAAGGAGTGAAGATTAGGTTAAATTTATGCTTTATCTGAGGAAATGGGCGACATTAATTGCGTAGAATATTTTCATAAATGCAACTAAATGGTACAAAGTGTGCCTGAGAATGATAGTAGTTGTGGAAATGGACTGCGAATGAACTCGTTAGAAATATCAAAATTATTTAGGAATACTGAATCACTTCTTTGACGGATTTCATGTAGCCGTATGTTCTAGAGTGTCTGTGCCATGTGGAGTACGCGGTATGTGTAAACTCACCTTCATCATCTTTCTCACTCTTCTCTTAGTCCTTTCGTTATCATCGTGTTCATCCTGTGTCTGTGGGCAAATGAAAATGTTTATTTCACAGATTATTAAAACACAATCATAAACGGCAATCAGATATCGTCGCTCTGTTACAGACAACAGAAAGCCGGCAAAGCGGACGAGCAGGCAGCTCCACAGATAGATGGACATACACGTAAGGTGTCCTCCACCTTCAGTTTAGAGATGAGTGACGCATTTGTGTTTTATATAAGGAAATGGATAACTTAATGCATGGGAAGTTTCTGATATTTTATTGTGCTATAAAGTCTCGTTGCTACCCGACGACCGCGAGACAAACAACTATACTACTACGATTGCTAAGTAACTGCTCCACAAACAAGCATGCTTCCCCGGCAACGAGAGAACACAGAAATAATATAAGTCGTTTTCTGCGCGGTCCGCGCCAAATAGTTTTTATCAGGGTCAGTTATCATTTGCTGCCACACTACAGTTGGACACTTCTGTATGCGAAACAGTGGATTGTAAATTGTATTCAGGCATTGTATCAAATTGTGCACAAAATCGA
>NW_019725766.1:0-1158 GCF_002891405.2 Cryptotermes secundus | reverse complement strand
TCACAAAACCCTAACCATACACGAACATCAATTGACCTTCCCATATACTGGACAGTTACAGAATGCTGGTGATCAGCATTTATGCGTAATCGCACTAGCAAGAAACTTGCCTCACTCGGTCACTGGAGTATAATAATATTATCAAATACGCAGCGATGAGGTACCACGGGCCCACCCTAAGCCACAGGGTAGCCAATGGAAACCCTCCACCCCGAAATTTAGGACAAAGGGAGTAGTTAACCTCCCTCTTTCACCAGCTGCACTGTCAGTAAAATTTGTGTATAAAATGGAAAGATAACTGAATGAGATCTGATATAAAAACGTAATAACCAGCTGTCAGCCGGAGGCTCTATTCGATATGGGTCTTACAAGTGGAGGTGTTTAGCCAGCGTCTCTTATCGCAAGTAAGTCTCTTTACTCATACTAGCCATGCTGTTAACCTTTATTGTTGTTGGTAAAATGTTGAAAACAGACTCCAGTGTGCCCGGCGAGCCCTTAGGGGAGAATGATAGATATCGTGTAACAAGTAACAGGCAAGGGTAAACATGGTTGTCGTTATAGTGTATTATGATTACTGGTAGTATGCGGAGCACGCATATTTGTTGTTCATAGTGGCGACCATGGATTTTGTGATAAATATACGTAGGCTTTTAATAGGCATAAATTTAAGGGTAAAATATCTTAAGGGTGAAGTATTATGATAGAATAGTGTAGAATTGTGTAATAAGTAGTAGGAAATGGAGGCAGGAAAAAATTCACGTCGAACGATGAATGCTTGCGTATCTTCAGGAGTAGAAACAGAAGAGAGGGAGAGAGACTCAAGTTTTACACCCCAGAAGGGGAAATTCATAGCGTAGTAACGTAAAAACACTATGTAGTCCCGACTGAAGGTCGGCAGTGTTCATACTGTAAATAGGATTGTAAATAAGAGTGTAAATAGACAGGGTAATTAGAGTAGGATGTACCGGGATTGTGATTAACCCCTCACAAATTCCTCCCTTCACCAGTCCCAAGCGAAGAGCTAGAACTGACCCCCAGGCAACGGCAGCCGAATGCAACGACAGTTATTAAAGATTGACCGACGTAGCGAAGGGACTAGCCAAAAAGAAATGACAGACAAAGTGATTTAGTGTGTTTTAACCCACCCCCGTCACTAAG
>NW_019725765.1:372-441 GCF_002891405.2 Cryptotermes secundus | reverse complement strand
TTGGTAGCTTTGCGACGCTAGCTTGCTAGATTTCCGTTGCTAGCTATTTAGCTTTGCGTTGCAACCTTT
>NW_019725765.1:0-247 GCF_002891405.2 Cryptotermes secundus | reverse complement strand
TTTGCGTTGCAAGCTTGCTAGATTTGCGTGGCTAGCTTGCTAACATTGCCTTGCTACATGATATCTTTGCGTTCCTACCTTGCTAGCTTGGCGTTGCTAGCTTGTTACCTTTGCGTTGATAGCTTGCTAATATTGCGTTGCTTGTTAAATTGCTTTGCGTTCCTTTGCTTGCTAGCTTTGTGTTGCTAACTAGCCAGATTTGTTTACTAGCTTGCGAACATTGCGTTTCTAGCATGCTAGCTTTAAG
>NW_019725764.1:0-871 GCF_002891405.2 Cryptotermes secundus | reverse complement strand
TTACTCATCATCTCCTGTGTAACCCATGGTTATCTTGCTATCTTCATAACTTTACCAACCAAATCACTGATAGTATCTAACATGCATTCTTTTATATTGTTCCACTGCACTTCAGCATTTCCGCTTTCACTTTCACTTGCACTGAGTTTCTCTTCTAGGGTCTCCTGCATGCTTTGTCTGTGAGCATATAACTTCTCCAAATCCCATCTAGGTCTGCACTTTTGGAATCTTATAATTTTCTTCAACCTGGTTCGAAACTTGGCACCCAGTAAGTTGTGGTCAGAGTCAGTATCTGCCCAGGCAGCATCTTCACATCCTTCCCACTGTTTCTGAATCAGTATTCCACAAGGATGTAGTCCAGTTGATGTCACCTCCAATCCCCAGGCGCCTTCCATGTGTAAAGTCTTCTCTTTGGGTTCTTGAACCAAGTTTTGGTAACAGCCACAAAAGTCAATAAGCATTTGACCGCTCTGATTCCATCTTCCTAGTCCATGTGATCCAACAATATTCTGATATGATTCATCTCCAACAATGCTATTCCAGCCTCCCAATATGATGCTGTTTGTGTCACCTCTTCCATCTTCCTGAAGAATTTCTTCAATTGTGTCATACACTTTTTCCACTTCATCATTTTCATACTCTGATGTTGGCATGTACACTTGCATAATCAGTATATCTACCAGTTCCGCCTTTTAACTTCAGAGCAATAATTCTGTCATTACAAACAATCTTCTTAACACATTGCGGACCGGAGGGGCCATATGGCCCTCTCCGTTTCCAAGCGTTGCGGACCGGGCGGGCCATATGGCCCTTTACGGTCACGTTGTGTTCCAAAACGCTATATATCGCTGTGTGGCTTCGTTGAATCGTA
>NW_019725763.1:0-737 GCF_002891405.2 Cryptotermes secundus | reverse complement strand
GTTGCTAGCTTGTTCACTTTATGATGCTAGCTTGCTAGAATGTTAACTTCGCGTTTCTAGCTTTCGAGCTTTGCGTTGCTATCTTGCTAGGCTTGCGTTACTAGCCTGCTAGATTGCTAGATATGCGTTGCAAGGTTTCTGGCTTTGCTATGCTATCTTGCTTGATTTGCGTTGCTAGCTTGCTAACTTTGCGTTGCTAGATTGCTAGCTTTGCGATCCTACCTTGCTAACTTGACGTTACTCTCTAGCTAGGTTTGAGTTGCTAGCTTGCGTGCCTTGCGTTGCTAGCTTGCTAGCTATGCGTTGCTAGCTTGCTAGCTATGCGTTGCTAGCTTGCTAGCTATGCGTTGCTAGCTTGCCAGTTTTGCGTTGGAAGCTTGGTAGATTTGTGTTGCTAAATTGGTAGTATTCGTTGCTAGCTTTGGTTTCCAGCTTTCTTGCTTTGCGTTGCTAGCTGGCTATCTTTGCGTTGCTAGCTTGCTAGCTATGCGTTGCTAGCTTGGTAACTTTCCGTTTCTAGCTTGCTAGTTTTCCGTTGCTACCTTGTAGGCTTTAATTTGCTAGCTTGCTAAATTGCGTTGCTAGCTTGAAGCTTTGCGTTTCTAGCTTTGCTAGATTTGGTTGCTTGCTTTCTTGCTTGCTTGCAAGCTTTGCGTTCCTAGCTTGCTAACTTTGCTTTCCTACCTTGTTACTTTGGCGTAACTAGCTTGCTAGCTTTGAGTTGCTAGCTTGCTAGT
>NW_019725762.1:0-375 GCF_002891405.2 Cryptotermes secundus | reverse complement strand
AAAGGAAACAGGTATCCATTGGCGTGAAAGAAGATTGATTAGCAATGTACACATGGATCAGAAAGTTAGAGTACGACTGAACAGAGGGGAGACAAGAAGTGTGCAGATTGGAAGAGGAGTTCGACAAGGATGCTGTTTATCACCAATTCTGTTCAACTTGTACAGCGAATGCCTTACCAAGGAAGCTCTGGATGGGCTCGGTGACTTCAAAGTAGGAGGGCAAATTATTCAAACTGTGAAATATGCAGATGACCTTGTGTTAATGGCTAAGGAAGAAACTGTGCTACAGGACATGATTGATAGACTAATTGAAATTCGAAGGTGCTATAACATGGAAATGAATGTGGAGAAAACGAAAGTAATGAAAATTTCAAG
>NW_019725761.1:0-496 GCF_002891405.2 Cryptotermes secundus | reverse complement strand
TAGCAACGCAAAGCTGGCAAGCTAGCAACGCATATCTAGCAAATTGGCGGCGGGAAGCTAGCAAGCTAGCAACGCAAAGTTAGCAAGCTAGCAACGCATAGGTAACATGCTAGCAACGCAAAGCTGGCAAGCTAGGAACGCATACATAGTGAGCAAATAACGGGAAGATAGCAAGCTAATAAAGCAAAGTTACCAAACTAGCAACGCTAAGCTGGCAAGCCAGCAACGCATATCTAGCAAGCTAGCAAGTTAGCAACGCAAAGATAGCTCTCTAGAAAGCAAAGCTAGCAAGCTAGCAACGCCAAGCTAGCAAGGTAGGAACGCAAACCTATCAAGCTGCAAAGCTAACTAGCAAGTTAGAAACGCAAGGCTACCAAGCTTGCACCGCAAATCTAGGAAGCTAGCAACGCAAAGCTAGCAAGCAAAAACGCAAAGTTAGCAAGCTAGGAAAGCAAAGCAAGCAAGATAGCTACTCAATGTTAGCAAGCTAGCAAGG
>NW_019725760.1:0-474 GCF_002891405.2 Cryptotermes secundus | reverse complement strand
AAGAACAGAGCCTCATGTTAGCTAGCGGTCTAATGTAGTGTTGTCGCAATGTTTTCGAAACACAGACAACAGAGTTGGATAAAGATTGAATGTACCAGAGGCTGTACAGCATGACAGTGTCATCAAGGCCTTCAAGAGGCTTGCAGGGAATCTGCATTGCCTTACAGAAATGCTGGTGACTACATTGAAGGACAGTAAAACTTTGAAACATGCATCTATTTTGTATCAGTTGTAAATAAATAGTTGCCATATTAAAGTTCCAACCCTCGTATAATGCCGTTGAGACCCATAGGATTGTGAGATGTCGAGGCCCCCACATTTTGTAGGCACTCAGCTCACAGATGGTGTGTTTGTCGGCCTTAAGCTCCGGCCACACCTTTACCCTCAGAAAGATCCCTGGTACTCATTTCTGTTACGCTGCATTGACCTCAGAGCCATAGTGCAGCTGGAAGGATTAGGTCAATTGAGAAATCC
>NW_019725759.1:0-890 GCF_002891405.2 Cryptotermes secundus | reverse complement strand
ACAAGAGTTCAAGCACGGGAGGCTGTGACAAGAGGATCTTAGCTCAGGAAGCTAAAGAATCTATATTGTTAGAAGCCGTTGCCATGGAACGATTGTTGAATACACAGAAGGCTGGATAATGTTTAGAGGGCGCTGCAGAGGACTGAAAATCATGGAGATCAGCCGTGGAGCTGTAATTACTTGTGGTTCCGAGTGATGTCAATACATCCAGTATCCAGTCCATACGGCGTCTATAGTCACACACCCCAAAACGAGACAATATGTATGATATGCGAAAACCCTTAGCAGACACAGTGAATTTTGTATCCAGAGCAGAATCTAACGGAAGAGTAGGACCATTCTCTCGTCGAGTCTGTCGCTTTATGTTTCCGCTCTCTAGATATCTTGCTGAGTAAGCCTAAAATATATTTCCGTGTTCTCTTAATACTAAGCTCTTCTCTGTTATTATTCCACCTCAGCCCCTTTGCGCCCCGTACAAAAGAAATAATGATAATACAAGTTATTTATATGTCAGAATATTACAAGTAATGATTTTGAAGAAAAAAAAAATGTACTCGTACATCATCCTCTTCTGCAGTTGAAAGTAAACTTTTGTGCATATGCAATACTGTGCAAAATAAACCTAAAATATTAAAAAGAATGATAAAGATACCCTGTAACAGAGAGTGGAAGCCCATAATATTGTGAAACCTCGAGGTTCCCACATTTTCTAGACAATCAAATCACAGATGGCGGTGAGGTTGTCAGCCTCAAGCGCCGGTCGCCCTTTACCCCCCAAGAAGATTCCTGGTACTCATTTCTGTTAAAGGCTGAGTCGACCCAAAGATCATAATGCGGTTAGAAGTGTTAAGTCAATTGAAAAATGTAATTACCTTATCGGGAATCGAACC
>NW_019725758.1:0-717 GCF_002891405.2 Cryptotermes secundus | reverse complement strand
ACACTTGAAGTGAAATGTTGCATTTACTGTTTTAAATGCTTAAGTGTCCCCCATCCCAAGGGGTGAGTAGGAATTAAATGTCCTGCGTCATTGAAAAACTAAGGTTTTCCTGCTGTCTTTGCTGGACCAAGGTGAAAACCAATAATCAAAAAGGAATTGCAGAATTAAGATTGAAGTCTTCTGGGATGTGCCTCAACATAGTTTGCCACACAGGTACTGTCTTTTGAGAAGAATCTGCATGGAAGGTGGAGGCAGCAAGTTACTCTGGTTGCTAATGCTCCCCCCCATCAGGGTTGCGCGTTTCCGTATGCCGTGCCACTCGGTGACCGTAAGCCAGGAGTTTATACAAGTCATCAGAATATGCAGGATGAATGGTCAGTTCAGGTTTATTGTATTCGTTTTTTATTGTTTCAATCTTCCGTCACTGTGTGTCTCTGTTTTTTCCATTCATTCATCTGTAATCTGTCAAGACGACAGTCTCTTCCTAAACAGTTCCTCCACTTGATGCGATCTAGAGCTCTCTCCTTCAAATGAAAATATCCTCTTCTGTCCCCAAGATCATCCAGCATCTTCTTACGTCTTCTTCCTCGTCTTCTGGTCACTTCTATCCGCCCCTCTATCTTTCCTTCAATAACTTCCTTTAGAAGGCAGTAACTGCTTAAGATATGACCGATGCAATTAGCCTTCCGTTTTCTTATTTCATGTAGGATATTCCTC
>NW_019725757.1:0-1123 GCF_002891405.2 Cryptotermes secundus | reverse complement strand
TATAATTCAGTTAAGAGGGAAATATTGTACAATAATCTGATAGAGTTTGGGATACCCCTGAAACTACTTAGGCTGATTAAAATGTGTTTAAACGAAACGTATATAAAGTCCGTATAGGTAAACTGTTGTCCAATAAATTTCCTATCAAGAATGGTCTAAGACAAGGAGATGTTTTATCGCCACTCTGTTTCAACTTTGCTTTAGAATATGCCATTAGGGAGGTCCAGGGAAACCACGTGGGACTGAAATTAAACGGGACACATCAGCTGTTGGCCTATGCCAATGCTGTGAATCTACTGGGTGATAATGTAGATACCATAAAGAAAAACATACAAATTTTAATTTACGCAAGCAAAGAGGTTGGTCTAGAAGTAAACACAGAGAAAATTAAGTATATGTTGCTGTCTTGTCACCAAAATTCAGGACAAAAATCATGACATAACGATACGAAACAGATGTTTTGAAAATGTGGCACAATTCAGATATTTGGGAACAACGATAACAGATCGAAACCTGATTCAGGAGGAAATTAAGAGGATATTAAACTCGGGTAATGCGTGCTACCATTCAGTCCAGAACATTTTGTCTTCTCGTCTGCTGTCCAAGAACATAAAAATTAGAATATGCAAAACAATAATTTTGCCTGTGGTTCTGTATGGGTGTGAAACTTGGTCTCTGACATTAAGGGAGGAACATAGACTGAGGATGTTCGAGAAGAGGGTGTTAAGGAAAATATTTGGACCGAAGAGTGATCAAGTGAGAGAAAGTTGGAGGAAACTGCATAATGAGTAGCTTCATAACTTGTACTCTTCTCCAAGTAAAATTATAACGATAAAGTCAAGGAAGATGAGGTGGGAAGGTCATGTAGCACGAATGGGGGGAGACGGGGAATACGTATAGGTTATTGGTGGAAAACCAGAAGGAAAGAGACCACAGGGACGACCAAAGCGTAGGTGGGTTGACAATATTAGAATGGATCTTAGAGAGATAGGATGGAATTGGATGGATTGGATTGATGTGGCTCAGAATAGGTACCAGTGGAGGGCTCTTGTGAACACGGAATTGAACCTTCCAGTTTCTTAAAATGCTGGGAAATTCTTGAGTAGCTGCAGATTTGGCTTCT
>NW_019725756.1:368-684 GCF_002891405.2 Cryptotermes secundus | reverse complement strand
TTGTGCTGTGTCGGGGGAGTGTTGGTGCCGGTGATCCGGGAGCGGAGAAGGAGCTTTAGCAGGGATTTGGACAAGGTTGTGTTGCCGTCCCTTGCGCCCTAGTGTTCCGCTCCCGTTGAGTTGTGGTGCTGTTGCGGAGGCAAGGACTTGGACTGAATTGTCGTTCTAACCGCCTCCTTCGTATTTATGATATATCGAGAGCCCTCCGCGTATCCCCAGTCGAAGCTTGCCAGCAGCAGTCCTTGAGTGCCAAGTTTCTTCTGAGAGGGAGGGGGCGATCCTGAGCCGATCCCTTCGGCTCATTGGTTGTAGTGCC
>NW_019725756.1:0-217 GCF_002891405.2 Cryptotermes secundus | reverse complement strand
CGTGTACGGACGTCTCGCTCCGTAACTAAATTCTGTTTTGGTCGGCGCCATGAAAGATTAGGTTTGGTAGTTAAACTCCAGGCATGAGGGCCCATCTCGAGGTAACGCACATAATATTAGCATACTGATTTTTGTTCTTGGAGGAATTGTGTAAGTTGAGAATGTATATGTAGGTTTTGTCTGTATTGTGTGTGCAGGTGATTACAGAGATGGTATT
>NW_019725755.1:0-496 GCF_002891405.2 Cryptotermes secundus | reverse complement strand
TGGAATCCGAGGAAACGTTATCTTGTTCACAGATATCTTGGATCCAATTTTCGGCCGTCATTGATCTCCACAACACAAGATCTTCCCCTCAAGTTTTGTGATTAAGAGGCATATCTAAATTTTAGGCTCTACATAATTTAATTATTAAAGTTGTATTAGTGATATAATCTCATTGGGAATGTATGTAAGTCAAGTGTTGATATCAGAACCTGTATGCATAAACTGTTTAAATATGGGCACTAGTACAACGTAAACATAACCAGTGTTCACAATTTGATCATTTTCGCATTTATTTAAGGCCGTGTAGTTGAAATTTAAATGGCTTAATTTATAAAGTAAGTAAAGGTATCCCTGTAACAGGACGTGGAGGCCCATAGGGTTGTGAAATGTTGAGGTTCCCACATTTTCTAAACAGTCGGCTCATAGATGGCGGTAAGTCTGTCAGCCTCCTTTTACCCCCAAGAATATTCCTAGTATTCATTTCTGTTAGAGGCTG
>NW_019725754.1:0-677 GCF_002891405.2 Cryptotermes secundus | reverse complement strand
GGTTGATAATGCAACAATACTCTGTTTACTAGAGCACCATGATATTGGGCCCCCTGATATCATAATTACATATCCCATTACACTCTTCCTATCCTTTACATCCCCTGCATAATCAGCATCACTAAATGCTTCTAGTTTCACAGTTTCAGAGTTAGATGAGGTATATTTTATTCCTGAATCTCATGTACCTTTCACATACCTAAGGGTCCTTTTCACATTCTGAACAGCTATTTTGTCAGGATTTTCTAAGTTTCAAATTTCCACATTTACGGCGAATGCCATATCAGGTCTGGTTTTAGAAGTCATATATAGCAGACTTCCTACAGCTTCTCTGTAAGGAAATCTTATGTCATTTTCTCCTTCGTCATTTGTTGGTGTGGTCGTGGCCATGGGTGTTTTCATTTCTCGACTTTCTTGCATGTTGTATTTTTCCAACATTTGGCTTGCATTTTTGGTTTGAGAGATATGTATCCCATCTGGTTGCCTCTCAATTTGTATTCCTAAATAAACTTTTAGATTTGTAGTTTTTGTTATCTGGAATTGATTTTCCAGTTTCAGCAAAATTTCCTCTATTTGTCTTTCATCCTCTCCCATGATTATCCCGTCATCCACATGAACGGCCATGAACAAATTATTGGCATCATTCTTAAAAAAGCATTGGTCAGATTTTAGTTGGT
>NW_019725753.1:0-10336 GCF_002891405.2 Cryptotermes secundus | reverse complement strand
AAACTTCCTCCTGTGTATGCTACTCTCATCCACTGCACCCAGGAAGAGAAGGACCATGTTACAGAGGGAACTGGGACAATTAGTGTTGCTTTATTGCAGCAAATTATGCAGAATTTCAGACAGCGATTATGGCAACCTATCAATTGTCATGGTCTTCTGGAACATGTAATGCATGGATACTAAACTGCAGTCATTATGTTAGTTACTCCTTAAAATGCTTGACCTCATTTATTGTCTGGTCTGTCACAGTAGCCTACAGAAGACTGTCACATCCTTGTGCCCACCCCATATATTTTAATATTTATGTTTTTAGGTAGACAGAACATTCTGGACTAAACGATAGCAAGCATTCCCTGAATTCAGTCTCATAATTTCTTCATGAATTTATAAAAGTAAAACTTACAGCCACCAACTTCTTTATTAGAACCTGTAAACTTTTATTTTCAGGAATTACTTAAACTATTCACGATATCACCAGATGAGAAATCGCCAAAGAAAAGAATTTGGGATTCATTTCCTAGTGATGTTCAAGAAATAATGGCTCCTCTTCTTTCATCATATTACAAGAAATCTGTAGGACCGACTGTACAGATGCCTCATCCCATAATTGGGTTTGTATACTGTTCACATACATTATTCTAATGGTTATTCTATTATATTTAAGCATCCTGTTGCACTATGCACTTCTATATGGAATAATACAACTGCCATTGTGAATGCAACACTCATTGCAGTGTGACAGCTACGTAGTGAAAAATACACCCGATGATGGCCAGTTACGGCCAAAACATGTAGACAAAGAACTACAACCAAATAAATTGTTGCATTCACAATGGCATTTATATTATTACATATAGAATTCTAACGGTTCTTTACAATTTAACATTCCAGTCCAACTGGCTTGACACAGATATTAATGTTTTGCATTGAGGTTGCAGTTTAAAATGAGATTTATCTTTCAGGTCAAAATATGGCATGACATTGAATGATTGGGCCTGTAATTGGACATTCACAGTGTTGGAAAGCGTTAATACTCCCTTTATTCAGGCAGTATTTGAAGCCTGTACAATAAGTCTGAAACGAGATTTACAGACACTGCTATTCTTCATGCCGTACATTCTGTGTAAGTCCTATTGTGTTTTATGAATTGTCTACACAACACTCATAGATGGTATATTAATTACAGCTAACTATTTTCTTTTATTTTCTTAAAATAACAACCCCCTCCACCCATGTTTTGATCAGATATTGATCTTCATTAGGTGAACATTTACAAATAAAATAAGTACAGATTAATGAATTTTATTTTGTTGGAAGCTGGATTCAGTTTCAGTGAGTTACTTATGATTTCATGTTTATAGTATTTATGATAAAATTATATATAAAATTTTCTTATATATTGAAATGTTTTAGGACATTGCTTAAACATGTACTTGTATTATAGATTTTAGCTGAATGGGATTCTTATTGAGACTGGTCTTTGGCAAAGTTTCATTTAAAGACAAAGGAGGCAAGAGGCAAAATCATGTGTAAGTTAAGTTTCACTTATCATTTACTGTTTTTCATGAGACAGACATCCCTCTTTTTTATGTACCACATGTTATGACAGTGATATCCAATTATGTAAAAGGTTAACACTTGCTATTCTGTTGTTATATGTAGTACAAGTCAAAGTTGTCATAGCCAGTAATGCCAGAGCAAGATTTCAGCAGTAAGCAGCAATGGAATTATATTTGAGTTGCTATTGCAGGTCTGCCTATGTTAAAAAAATTTTGTTGTATATATCTATATAGCAGGAACACTTAGTGTAGGTTGTTATTCTCTCAAGATTTTCAGAACTTTTCAAGTTAATGAAGTTAAGTGCTTTTGACAGAGTTTGTTTATATAAGCAAATGATGTTGCACATGCACACAAATTGTTTTGTCAGTATATTCAATGCTCCAGCTTCAATAATGTTGACAATCACAACAGTCTTTCTGTTGAAATGTCAGTGGCCATTATGCTATTCTATGTAATAAAGACAATGCAATGCATTACATTTATGTATTTTGTAATCATATGCTTCAAGAATGTTCGGTGCAAATATTGTATATGCTTGAGTAGTACTCCTGCTTCATATTTGGGATGCCCTGAGTTCAGATCTCAGCCTAGAAAACACCTATCCTAAGTCAGGCCTTTTTGGTTTTACTCAATTTCTTCAGACAGATGTAAGACAAGTGCTCAATGTAACTGCTAGTGCTTCCTTTCAAATTTTTACAGTTCATTGTTCACTTATAATTAGGGACCAGATTTTAATGCAAATGCATATTTTTTTCTTGCACCCAAAAAGTATGCTCATTTGGATATATGTATGAATTACTTCATTTCTTAAATTTTAGGTATGGTTTGGTGGTGCAAATAAATGCATATTTTGCCTGTTTTATGAATATGCATAATATTTTCAAAGGTCTCTATTTATGTTGAATATTTTCTTTTTGAAAGTTTATTATTATATATTTTTTAGTTTTATGTTCAAATTTTCAATCATCGTGTGTATACAGAAGGAAAGAGACCACTGGGAAGACCAAGGCGTAAGTGGGTGGACAATATTAAAATGGATCTTAGAGAGATAAGATGTAATGGTATGGATTGGATTGATCTGGCTCAGGATAGGGACCAGTGGAGGGCTCTTGTGAACATGGTAATGAACCTTCAGGTTCTATCAAATGCTGAAATTCTTGAGTAGCTGCAGATTTGGCTTCTCCTCATGAAGGGCTCAGCTCCATAAGTAAGTAAGTAAGTAAGTAAGAGTGATTTGAAACCACAAATAGCTCCACAGTTTCTGAATCTTATATCAATTCCATGAATTTACTATGGCTGAACGGCATTCAGTATGAGCGCATATTGCCCTTTCTGACTGATGCCACAAGTTATATGATCAAGGCTGGTACTGCTCTTTTAAAGTTGTATTTCCAAATATGACACATTTGACTTGCCTTGCCCATGGGTTGCACTGTGTTGCAAAAACAATTCTTACAAATTTTGTGCTTGTTGAAGAGTTGGTGTCTTCTGTGAAGAAGGTATTTGTTAAAGCACCATATAGGAAAGAAGTCTTTAAAGCAGTAGTACCAAATATTCCAGAACCAATTTTATTGCGCTGGTGCACGTGGCTGTGTGCAGTGAGTTATTATACTGAACATTCAGAAACAATTAGGAATGTTGTGGATACATTTGATCCCAAAAGTGCAGCATCAATTCAAATTGCCCAAGATGTGCTAAAATGCAGAACTAGAAACTAATCTTTCCTATATATATCTGTCACTTCTCTCATCTTCCATCTGCCATTTCCTCACTGGATACAAGCAGTAGCAATACTACTTTGTATCAATCGTTAAATGTATTCAGAACCACTGCTTCCGAATTTAATTCAGTTTCTGGAAGAGATGGTGAAGTAGTAAATGAAAAGTACATAGCATTCTTTCAAAAAACCAGGATACAAACAAATTTGTGAAACTGAAGAAAAAATTTAGGCAGTAGACATACTGAACTGCCAAGTAAATAATCACTAACAGTCGAGCAAATAGTGGCTTTTGTACATGCACCTTTAAGTTCCTGTGAGGTGGAAAGAAGTTTTTCCTGCTGTAAGGGTATCTTATGAGACAGTAGGAGGCGACTAAATGTGGGAAACCTAAAACATTTAGTAATTGTGAACTGCAACAGAAGAGAAGTTGAAAACTTAGAGAGCTAAATGTGAGTTCTGCTGGTTTTCTTTAACTTGTAATGAAAAAATATTGGCTTTTTTGC
This sequence comes from Cryptotermes secundus, assembly GCF_002891405.2. Classification (NCBI taxonomy): domain Eukaryota; kingdom Metazoa; phylum Arthropoda; class Insecta; order Blattodea; family Kalotermitidae; genus Cryptotermes; species Cryptotermes secundus. The sequence continues at coordinate 6,553 of NW_019725753.1, read as the reverse complement.
ATGATTTATATTTAAATATAGCTTTTCATTGCAAGTGAATCATTCAGTGATTACATAAAATTAACTCAAATGTTGATTTGTTGGTCTTAAAATAATGTAAAATCAATTTTAATATTTGGTATGAACTTTTTATTGCATATTTTGGAAGTTTTTCATGCATAAATGCATGCATATTTAAGGGATTATTAGGGCATAAAAATGTGGTCTATACTTATCCTATCATTCTGTGTAATATAGTTAAAGTTACTTACAGACTCTGTCGTTAATAGAACAAAACTAAATACATAAGAATCCCCTTATTAAAATGAAATATGCTCTTATTTTCTAAAGCATTGAACTTATACTGCAGGTGAGGTATGTTGCTTTATATAATCTGAAATGGCATGTAGTCTGGTTGGTGTTGTGGATGCAAGTAAACATAAGACCTTAAATACGTAGGTTGTACCGAAAGTCATGAGCAACTTTTTTTTTGCATGCAACCTGGGAACAGCAGACGAAAGAGAATATAGTGGTAGGTGGAACCAGCTGTTGTGTTAACCTTGAGTGTCTTGTGACATCAACAGCTTGCATCACGTGACCAGTATCACTCCTAACAAAATGGCCAACAACGATATGTCGTTTCGGCAGTGTGCTGTCATCGAATTTCTTGTGAAAGAGGAAATCCCTGCTGCAGAAATTCACCAGAGACTTCAGCGTGGTTGTGGAAGTGTGCGCATGGGCGTGAGCAGTGTTCGAAGATGGGTGAAACATTTTAAAGATGGGAACACCAGCATCGAAGATGAGCCTCAGAGCGGTCTTCCTCGAACAGCCTCAACTGAACGCAACAAGGAAAGAGTGGATGAGATCATTCAAGATGACAGGCGTGTGACTATGGACACAATAGCCTGAAAACTTGGAATAGGGCACAGTGCAGTACAGGAGATGATTGAAAGCTTGGGCTATAGGAAAGTTTGTGCTTGTTGGGTCCCGCGGTTATTGACCAAAGACCACATTGGAAGCAATTGCAAAGATGGGGGTGGGAAGTTCTTCCACACCCCTCCTATAGCCTTGATCTGGCACCCTCTGACTACCATCTTTTCGGATTTGTGAAGGATCAGCTGCGTGGACAACGTTTTGAGACGAGGGAGGCAATTCAGAAAGCAGTGCGTCAGTGTCTTCGGATGGCTGGAACAGAATTTTACAGAAGGGGAATTTTCAAACTCCCAGAACGCTGGGAGAAATATGTACAAAGAAGTGGTGATTATGTGGAAAAATAAAGAAAGATCTGTATATTGAGGTGGTGTTTTTGGTTTGGCAATAATAAAGCATGTTACTTTACAAAAAATTGTTGCTCATGACTTTCAGTATGACCCTCGTATTAGCTTTAATTTCCTCCATTTATGACTGTTTGTAATTTCAACTGCAATTTTTTTAAATAAAAGATTTTTACTTGTGAGACCCAGATAATGCACTGTGTTCCAACATCAGTTTGAGACCATAGCAGAGCGCAACTGCTGGACACCCCAGGAGCGAGTCATGTACCTGATAGCTGCCCTGCAGGGCTCGACCTCCAACATACTATATGCAGTCCCAAACGGAGTGACATCTGAGGAAATTCTTGAGGCCCCAAGGGAATGCAAATGGGACCAGCACCTGGCTGCTGTGTATTGCACTTGGCTGAAAATGAGGATCCGGTGCATTGGAGAATTCCTACAAGTATTTACCACCACCGTGCCTACCCTGCACTGTCTGAGGACCATGTGAGAAGGGAGGCAGGCAAAGCATTTGCTAATGAGGTAGAAGACCTAATAAAAAACTCAGCTGTTACTGGGAGGAGAGAAAACAGTGAACCAGGCTCTCAGGCAGGCCATTTAGCAGACACCAGTGAAGACACAGCAGACAAAGAAGACCTAGTGCATGCTGTAGTGAAATGTAGAGTGTGTGGTAGCACTATGGTTAATTGTACCTATGATATGTAAGTGTTTAACAAATCCAATTACCAGTCTGAACCCTGTGTGTAGTAACACTCAAGCATATGACAATCAGAATATACACTTTCATTCATTTTTGCATAAATATGTGTAATGAAATGTCTAATGTTACAGCAATAAATAGCTAAGTTGCCTTCCAAATTTTGCCAGTCACGAGGAAGTAGTTTGTGAATGCTGGTTTTTGCTGTTTAGCAGTGGAAAATATTTGAATAAACTGTATTCTTAGTTACAGTTGTGATGCAAGAAAGTGGTGATAATATTGCACAGAGCATGTGAATGTTTTGCTTAAGGAATAAATTAAGAGAGTTTCAGTGTCTGTGTTATAATTTAATCTTCCAATTTTGTTTCAGTACACGCTGTTCTGTCTGCTTCACCTGCTGATCTGAATTGCTTTTTGGAAGAGATGATAGCTGTGTTAGATACTAGCTCTCATATACCACAGTCAAGCCCTGGTGATGAGCAACCATCATATGCACTTCATTTGTCGGGATGTGGAACAGTTTCAGCAGAAGGCTTGAATGTAGACACACGAATGATGTGTGCCAAAACTGTGTTCACTCTGATAGACTTCCTGTGGCGTTTTATGCGAGAGTGGATTTCTGCCTATTACTTATCTTCTACACAAAAAGATGATCCTGTTTATAATGCTGTTAAAGGTGTGTCATGTTTGAGAGGCTTATTGACCAGGATAGTAAGATTTTGATTATCGGACATTCTGTTTCAGTTTTTTTGGAGGAACCTGCTGCCTCTATATTCAAGGTAGAAGGTTGTCCTTCTAGCTACCAGACTACATAGCTTCACATCCCATCATACTGTAATCTCAGCACCCATTGCAGTGCTAACCTGAAATTTCACTTTAAATTGTCATCCTGTCTAGTTCAGTCTCCAAATTGTGCTTCCAGAATGTTGTATGTATGGCTATTCTTGTACGTGTACTGTTCCTTCAAGTTGTATGGTGTAGTTTTCATTTATACTCAGTAAGATATTTATTTCAGGTTGCGTTTCAGTCGTCATGTACATGTTGAGATGTCATGTGAACAGTGAAGTGTACAGTATATGCATTTTGAAATGTAGCCTATCTTCCTTTTAAGTTTGGATTCTCCCCGTTGAAGACTCATGAGGAGAGCTGTGTAGATTGTTGAGATTACACCTGATAATACAAGGTCTACCTAAAAGAATTGCTGGGATTTCAAGCAACTGTAACTTGGGAATGAAAACATATGAGGATATTGGTGGCAATACTTTATTCAGCAGTTGAAACAGTTCATTTACACACTAGTGCGGTTAGTTGCAAAACACTTCACAGTAAGTGCCATTCATAGCTCTGTGTGCATTCTTGCAATTGGTCATCTTCCTGTCCATTGACCTGGGAAACTCATGGCCACACAGTCACTGACAGTATGAACAAAATGGACACTTGCACTGTCCAGTTGGAGGATAAGATTCTTGTTGAACTGCAGCATGCCTAGCATTGAATTGCATGTAATGATGTCCTCATCAGGGAAAAAGTGGGTCGATACTCTTTCATGTGTCAGCATGCACCACGTGTTCGCTTTAGGAGTATCCCATTCACATTCTAAATGTTCTCTGGGAGGCTGACTACTCCAAATGATGCTGCTAAGCTGATAGACTCATCCAGAGGTATGAAATTTTGTTTTATCAGTGCTGGCAATATGACTGAAATTATCATGTTCCAAAATTTACATGCATGTGTGGGTCGCAGACTGTGATCTTAGCTATTTATCATGTGTTGTAAGTTTCTGGACTACCTGTAATTTGTTTGGTTTTAGATATAGGCTTTTCTGAAGGATTATGTGGACTCTCATTTGGAGCATGTGCAACTCTGCGTTTGCTTGGGAGGTCTGCCTGTCCAGACCCCATGTTGAAGCCTGCCATCATGATCCTCATTTTCATCAGATTTCCAATGCTGCCGATAGAGTGCCTTTTTCCCATGGTCTCAGTCTCATTAATTTTTCATACCATCTCCTAATGCTTTTGTCATCAGATGATCCCACACCATACTCATTTACATTAAACTCAGATAATGGATTCACATTTTTCCTAACACAACAAATTCTGTTCATTCTGCTGTATGATAGTGTACTGATCATGCATAACATACAGTCAGAGCTGCTGTCCATTAACTACAGTTGGGGTGCACACAGCTTATGTCAATGAAACTGAGTTTAAAATTACAGTATAGGTACAAACCCATGTTAGGTGGTCCCTTATCACCATGGCAAGGTGTGTCCCCAGGTTGTGGATGGAGGAGATGCCTTCCAAGTATGGAGGGAAGCTCTGAATATATTGAATAAGAAGTCATGTACAGCTGACAAGGGGTGGTCCTCCAGATTGGCGTTGGGCATGTGGCTAACAACTCCTCACCATAAAAAATAAGCTTGTTATGAAAATGCTCATGAAGCCTTGGACCTGGGTGGTTTCTTTGGATAAACAACCTAAGGGAAAGAAAATGGATACAAGATGTGGTACTTGGATTGTTAGAAGTATGTATAAGGCAGGTTCACTTAAGGCAGTGGCAGAAGAAATCTCAAAATATAAGTTAGATTTAGTGGGAGTAGAGGAGGTCAGATTGTCTCCACTTTGACGTAGTGGAGGGGCTTGCGTGGTCAGATGACCCTAAGAGCTATGTTAGCGGTAACATAACTACTGGTAGGGCCACCCATGCCGAACAGGTCAAAAGGGATGACCCAGACTAAAAGGGATACCCTGGTCCTGCAGGTTGGGGGTTGGGCGGGAGGCTGACGACCTCTCACCATAAAAAAATATAAATGTCTTGAAACCTGGAATCAAGCCTCGGAAACCTCAACAGAATGGAAGACAACAATTGTCAAAGAATATGGACTACTCTCTAGGTACATGGAATGTAAAAACCCTCAATAAACCAGGTGCCATGAAATCGGTACTAGAACAGATAGATAAGTACAATATGAAAATCACAGCTATACAGGAAATTAGATGGCTGGGTAAAGGAATCATGGACTTAAAGAAACATACTATATGTTACAGTGGTAAAGCAGAAGGCAATAAGGAATTTGGTGTAGCCTTTGTAATAGAACAAGAATTTAAAAGCACTTTAAACCAAAAAGTGAAAGAATGTGCACTTTGAGAATTAGAACGAAATTTTTCAGTGTGACATTGATGAACATGCATGCATCTACAGAAGAAAAAGAAGAGGAGGTCAAAGACTATTTCTCTCAACAAATGGAAGATACATATGATTCAATACCAAGTAATGACATAAAGGTTATCTTAGGGGATCTTAATGCCAAAATAGGTAAAGAGAAGGAATTTTTTTTTCTGTGGTGCTACAGCTCCAATTTGGGCCTAGGCCTACCTCCATGAAACTCTCCGTTTCACTTCGGTTTACTAGATCTTACACATTCGGTAGGACTCCTTGGGCGAGTGATCAGCTCGTCGCAAGGCCTCTATCTGTAGACAAACACAGAAAAACGCACACAAACATCCATGCCCTGAGTGGGATTCGAACCCACGATCCCGGCTTCCGAGCGAGCGAAGATAGTGCATGTCTCAGACCGCTCAGCTACCGTGACCGGCCAAAGAGAAGGAATACAGAGGAGTAATTGAGACAGAAAGTTTACATGATACAACCAACCATAATGGAATAAAATTAATAGATTTTGCAGAAAGTAAGAACTTGATCATCAGCTCTACATACTTCCCACACAAAAATATACATAAAAGAACATGGGCAGCACTGGATGGGGTAACCTTGAATCAAATAGATCATGTCCTCATAGAGAAGTGATTTGCGATGAATATCATGGACGTAAGAACATTAAGAGGATCCCAACTGTGATAGTTATTATTACTTAGTACAGGTTAAATATAGATGTAAAATAAGTTGTCAAAGATCTAAGCAGTATGGAAAATGTAAGAAATTGAATATTGACAAGATTATGGAGAGTGATAAGAGAGAAGCATTTCAAAACAAAATTAAAGAAATTAATGACAATAGAGCAAGTAAAGAAGTGATATGGGTAGATTTTAAAACCGCAATAATTACAGAAGCCGAGAGGACTCTGGGATATCAAGAGAAACAGGATAATAGAGAATGGTTCGACGAGGAATGTAGGGAGAGTATAAACCTCAAGAATAAGAAATATATGGAAAGACCAACAAGAGCAAGAAATGAGGCATATAATGAAGGAAGAAGGAAAGCAGGCAAGATTTGCAGGAAAAAGAAACAAGCCTTTCTAAATGAGCAATTAGTGCAAATGGAAGAAGACTTAAAAATAACAAAACAAAAAATGTCTTTGGTTGAATCAAATATATGAAAGAAGGTTTCAAACCCAGAACGGAATTTATCCAAGACAAAATGGGCTTCTAATAAATAATTCAACAGAGATTATGAATACATGGAAAGAATATTTTGAACAATTATTAAATCAAAATCAGACTATGGAAGATAATGAGGACAATGAAGAAGAAAATACAGATGATGGAGAAGGGGAAGAGGAAGAGATAATAGAGCCTCCAACAAAGGAAGAGGTGGAAGTAGCATTAAAGGAACAAAAACTAAATAAAGCACCAGAAGGAGATAA
>NW_019725752.1:17533-17699 GCF_002891405.2 Cryptotermes secundus | reverse complement strand
TTTGTTGCCTCCGATGTTCTGGCTTTCACTAGGGACTTCAGATCGCTAACTGTAACTGTGAAGGTTCCGTACAGAGCACCGAACAAAATCTTGCCCTTGAGAGCCTTCCAATAGCCCTCTCTGCTTTCTTCAGCGGCATTTATTATTGCCGCCCACTCAACACTTT
>NW_019725752.1:4198-16917 GCF_002891405.2 Cryptotermes secundus | reverse complement strand
CCCCGACACACTGGGCAACTGGTGTAGCTACCGTCTCTCCGCTCCAGCGACCGCGCTCTACGACTAGCCTTTCACCAGCAGCCGCCGCGCTGCGATCAAGCAACCTCCACCATCTGCCGCACTGCGGCCAGTCCATTCACCGTAACTAACCTCTCTCCCTACCGGCGCGCGCCGTGCTACCTCACCGATCAAACATCTCAGCAACCACGGTCCTTTTCAGGACCAACAAACTGTTCTGAAGAAGTTGGTTGTCATCAGAGTAATGACAAAACTACACAAGACCCCACAATGGGTACGTAGCAATTGCGGCGTTGCGCATTACGTCAACGCGGGGGGGGGGACGGAGCGCTGACTCATCCGCCACCACTGTGGCCAGAGTTGCCACGTCACTGCTGGGCTGGGAGGGTTTTTACTCCATTGCGCAACATGTCACAATATTTACATAGGCTGCAGTGTAGTCAGGATAGCTCAGTTGCTGTACAGGCTACAAGCACCAGTTTTACACAGACTTGTAATTACGTAATAAAGTTTGAGTTAACCTCGGAATGGGAAAATTTATCGATACCTTCAGGGTCAATGAGGTTTGGAAAACCTCATTTGGAAAATGACTCCTTGCATACTCGTTCCTGCATGATTTTGAACACATTGGTAAGCCAGCAGGTCTGGAACTAAAATAATAATAGTTAAATATATATATTCTGATCTTAATTAGTTGAGAAATAAGCCATCAGGACATATTCTTGCACAGATGGGTTCTAAGACCTCCTTTACATAATCATTCCAATAACAATTTTCAAATGTAATATTTTATGATGCTCTTCATTAGACAGTATTCTCCAGCCTCCTCTTATGGAATCCCATTTTTTCTTTTGTCCTGAGTCTTCAAAGGCAGTAACTCAGAGCTTGAAGAGAAGCCAGCATCCTGGGAACAATGGTGTTGTAGGACCTGATGTGAGGGACGCCGAGGTGAAATGTGCAAAGGCACCTAACATCAAGCCTGAGTCACCAAAGGTAGAAACTATGGGCTCAAAGGGAAGGCAGCGTGCTGGGGGCCATGGTATATTGCACATTCCGACACCACACTTCAGTAAAATTCGGTCCAAAGTGGACTCATGGAGAGGTGCAGATATTTCACTCCCATGATTTTTTAAGAAATGGGAATTAATTAACACATTGCGGACCGGTGGTTTAAACATTTAAATCACCCTGGGGACCGGCATTTTTAAACCTACAACCCTAACTTGTGCACTGTTCAAATTAAAAATTAATATAAAATCTCCTAATTAATTTTATGAACTGAAATTTTTTGAGAAGTGTTCTCAAAAAATTTCAGAGCTCCTAGAAGTCCTTGTGCGTGATATCTCTGGAAACATTCCCCTTTGTGAAGAGGCATTACGCAAAATTTGCACATTTAGGCAGGTCTACTCTTCTTCTTGTGCTCTGCGCACACACGGCACTACCTAGAAGGGTGTTTCTTCTTGCAATATTCACTCTTCACAATTATCACGAGAATGTTTCCGCATATCCCCCGAGAGTCGGCCAGGGGGGTCTACTTGAGGCCTCCGGCGGGTGCGAACAGATGGCCCTGGCTGCACTACGTCTGTGTCTGACACAGGTACTGCCGCCACCGTGACGTCAGTAGCCCAAGCTTTAGCCGGTTTCAACAGAAATACTTTGTATTTCGAAGTAGAATTTCTGTTCACCTTTCTGAAAACCGTAAATGAATTGAAAATTGCACAGTTTATAAGCCACAGTGCAACTTTCTTCGTCCATTTTACTGTTTTCCTAGGTAAGGAATAATAGGCCAAGAACTGGTCGGCCCTATCAACTCCTTTCATGAACATATTATACTTGGAAATACAAAGAGGCTTCTTTACTTGCACGTGTCGTCTTTGAACATCGACCATGCTCGAATTGTGAATAGTAGAAACCATATTCACAACGCGAGTATCCCTCCAGGACTGAAGAAGTATGTCCTCCTTCCTCCTGAATGCGGTGTTGCCACGTTTCAGGTGTTTACATTCCTCTTTCAGATCTGGAGGGAGACCTCTGTTCACCCTAATTGTACCACAAATACGTACATTTCTTGAAAGTAGGTATCGCTGTCCCGACACTCGCATTTTCAACGGAGCTCTCACTTTCACTTGACACATTTTGGGCAGCCCTGTGGCCCCGGTCACTGTCACTGTCACTGTCACTGTCACTGATAATGGCCTCGCTATCAGAAGACGAAGCAGTTGGCAAATCTGATAGCTCATCGGAGAACATATCTAATATTTCCTGTCCTCCGAGAGATCGCAACTGCTTTCGTCTCTGAGCCATGTTGAACTGGTAGCTGCGTGGTTGATACGTGCAAGCTTGGATTAGAACAAAGACAATTTTGTTTAGGTTGTGACAGGAAATGACTCTGGTTGAGTTACTAGATAAGGCAGCAATCATTCCCGAGGTCATCTACGCAGTAGTTATGATTCAACGAAGCCACACAGCGATATATAGCGTTTTGCAACATAACGTGACCGAAGAGGGCCATATGGCCCGCCCGGTCCGCAACGCTTGGAAACGTAGAGGGCCACATGGCCCCTCCGGTCTGCAATGTGTTAAAGAAGTGAATATACCAAGTAATAAGAAGAAGTCTGAGGAAAATATTATTCTCTCATGAATGATCCAGTATGATTGAAAAAAAAAAAGCACAACATTTCTGAAATACGAGTAAGTACTTAAGTTTTCTGGCCTCCCCCCTCTGGAAAAATTGTGACAGCGTCCATGATGCATCTGTTTATTTATTAATCTTCACGTAAGCTGCAGGCTGTTCTACACAGCTCAGTTGGTATGCCTGCACACTAAGGGCACTGCTTTTGTGGACATTTGTAATTACATAATTAAGTTGAGTCTTCTATGTGATTGGGAAAATTTATCAGTACTTTCAAGGCCATAAAAATATTGGAAAACCTCATTTAGGAAATAAATCCTTGTGTGCTCTTTCCTGTATGATTCTCAGAACATTGGAGATTAAGTGGATCTGGAAATAAAATGGTAATAGAAAAATATATTGCCAGCGAGCTATACTAGTTAAAAAATAAGCAATGAAGTCATATAATTTAGTGGATTCTTCGCTCCAAGTGTCTTGATCTCGGCCCTCGAGAAGCCCTCCACTGGTTCCTACCCAAAGCCCAATCACATGAATCCATCATAAATTAATTTTATTTACTCTCATCCACCTTCATAGTCTTCGTAATTGTTATTTTGCTCTGGTTATACTACCAAACTTTTATATTCATTCTAACTGTTCAAAGTTCATGGTATAAGCCCTGCATTAAACTTACTGATTCAAATTCCACTTTCAGAATGGAATATTATGATGTTCCCAATAGACTGTTTTCTCCAGTCTCCTTTTACTGAATCCTGCTTTGGTCCAAATATTCTCCTCAGTGAACTGTTCTTAAAATATGTTGTAGGCGACTGATATCGAAGCCAAGCGTTCAAGGGCAGCATCTCAGAGTTTCAAGAGAAACAAGAGTGCTGGAGGCTGTCCTAGTTTGCACATTCCTACTCTTGATTACATTTTTGTTATGCCTAAAGTGAACAGTTGGAGGATGCCACAGGAAATGAACAGCGATGATGAGGTGAGTGGTGTGATGATGTGTTACGTGGTGCATATATAAGGGAGAAATCTGCCTGTTATCAGCTAGAAGATCTGATTCTATTTGCTTCACATTGTATTTATGGTTTTTCAATGTTTTGTTTTCCTTCTTGTAAATTCTTGAATTACATAAATCTCAATTTTCAGTCGATTATCAGCTGTCTAGCGCCCATGAAGTGGGGGTTGATCTGAATATGTGTTTGTATGATTTTGGTACTTCATACACGCCATTCATATTATCACTCAAGTAATATCAGATTATATTCATGATCCCTTTTCTTTGGAAACGACACTAATTTTGGCACATATCTTGAGTGTAAGTATTGTCATGAATTAGGGGTGTGACAAAACGACCACAAAAGTTTAATAAAAATAAACTATCCTTGGACCACAGGTTGGGAACCACTGGCATACAGCATGCTTGTTGGATGGATGGTGATGAAAGTGGGAGATATGATAGTAGTGTGCATTTGTTGATTTACGTCACACTTTATGGCCACCTCCATGATGAACTGAAAGCTCTGTTGCACAGTATTCAGGTGGTCAAGGAAGTCCCTCTGCCTGTTGGGTCCGTGTGGCTAGATGATGAATGAGTCATCCACCTAACGGAAATCAACAGAGGCATTGTGGGAAGCCAAGTTGAGCAGCAAACACTCCAGTAGTCCATGAAGAAATTGGCGATGCCAGATCTAGCAGTAAATCCATAGCAACATTGCAAAATTTTCTGTAGACGTGGCAAACCAAGCCTCAAGAAGTAGACCTTCAGTAAATGGCAGAAGAGCCTTATAATATCTTCTTCAAAATGTCGGTGTAGTAGATTCTCGGTCTCCTCAATACGAAAACTGGAGAAGAGCAACAAAATTTACATATAAATAATATACACATGATCCTTCCAGTCAAGCTTCAGCTGATTCAGTTTGGAGGTATTCATGAGAAAAGCAGACTTGAAACGTGAAAGAAAGCATTAAATCATCAGATAAAGTAGACTTTCGAGAATATGTTTGTGGGTAATGTAATTTTGTGAAGACAGTTTCCAATGAAATATTTTGTTAGTAACGGTTCAAACTACTACTGATTCCATTTTATAAGTGTCCTTCTTATAAAATTTTCTTCGTTTCTACTCTTACATTCTGTATTTCAGGTTCGATTATTCTCCTTTGCACAATGTCTTCGAAAGCATTCATCTGTGATTCTTCGTCAATCTTGGAGTCCACGTTATACAACCACAACAAAAGGCAGGTCCAAATCAGATTTTCTGTTATATGCATTCAAATTAAGCTGACGAAAGAGTTGAAAACATCAGAGACAAAGAAACAAAGTGATGGAAAATATTTCCTCATGCTCACATTTATACACTAACAATTTGAAAGTTTATTCTGCTAAAGGAAGGAACACAATGTTCACAAAAGAGAACACAAAATTTTTGTGCTTCATTACAAAAAAGATAAAGGGAAACCACTCATGCTTCATTCCCTCGGATGTGGCCTGGTATGATGCATTGCATTTTTCACTCTGTGCCCTCATCTCAGTGGGAAAACATGCATGCTGCGATACCTTCCTTACACTTTCCTTAAGCACTGACGGTATATGTATGGCAAATCCTGATTAACCACAGAAATAGAATCGAAATGGCAAACATGTGTTCTTGAATTCCAAGAGCGTGGGGATGTGAAATGTGATACTGATAATTACTGTGTAGAGGCAAAAAGTAAAGCTGTAATCTCGGTAATACGAGTAATACCACCTACCTAGTTAGTTAGTTAGTTAGTTAGTTATTGGAGAGGGTGGGTTTCCCCATGCGCTTAGACCTGTAGTGGTCCATGTGCTTCCCTCTATGATTTCTACCAGTCTCTATATCCTACCAGTACTCTTGCTTACCATCAGTCGGGCCCAGCCAGCATGACCGGCTCTACTAGCTGAGAGGTATCTATAGTGCTTCCCCCACTTACCAGAGGTATTAGAGACTGCTGTTGGGCAGGAAATGTCCGTTAATTTGGCTCAGTGACCTCCTTTGGAGATATGAGGTTCTTTTACGTGCCATAAAGCTACGACACGGGACCCACAGTTTAAAATCCCTCCCGGAGGACTTGTTCCCTGAATTTTTCCGCCCTTAAAAATTCGACGACCTCCGCCAGGTATTTGAACCTGCGTACTACGAGTCATGAGTGGGAAAGTTACCTCTAGACTACGGAGGCCGCTTAACCACCTACCTAACAATGGCATATGGAAATCTCTAGTCTCCACAGTGGTGATTTTAAAGTTTCTTTTCTTAATATAAGGAATATAAGAATGACTTGTCCTTTGATAATAACAGACAATTCAGAGTATCATGAAGCAAATATTTTCTAGGTCTATGCAAAAAAATAATGAATCCGAAGTGAAGCGAACAGAATGCAATCCTCTAGGCCATACAAGGCAGATTGCTCACTTACAGCTGAAACATGTTACATGTTATTGCATCACTCACCTCATCATCGTCATAAATTTCTGGTCTCCTCAACCAGCAGTCAACTTTGTGATTAATTACACTGTAATCCGGTGTCGGAAGGTGCAAAATACGAAGGCCCCCAGCATGCTGGCTTCTCTTCAAGCCCCGAGTTACTGTCTACAAAAAATGTTAACAACAGGTTACTGAGAAGAACATATGGAATAAGCAGGGATTCAGTAAAAGGAGACTGGAGAAAACAGTCTATTGGGGAGTGTCATAAAATATTTCATTCAGAAAGTGAAAATTGAATGATTAAGTTTGAGGAAGGACTTATACTACAAACTTTGGATAATTGGAATGAATATAAGATGTTGGTAGTGTCACCAGAGGAAATGACAAACCTATACGCAGATGGGTGGAAGCAAATAAAATTAATTCATTATAGATTCAGGTGGTTGGGCTTCGGGTAGGGACCAGTGGAGGGCTCTTGTAAACATGTAAATAATGTCTGTTCTCTATAATTATATGAAAATTCTTTAGCCATTGCACAACTGGCAGCTTCTCAAGAACTGCTCAGCTAGATAGGCTTACTTATTACCATCATTACTGGAGTCACGATAGCACATCGTGTACAACGAGAAATGTGTTTGACAGACAAGCTAGAACCCTTCCCAAAGAGGAATTCATCACTGGAATTTAAGAGGAAATGGTGTCTACCTTACCACCCACCTCCTTCTAAAGCTGAGATCAAGACACATAGAGCTAAAAATCCACTAACTCATATGACTTCATTGCTTATTTCTTAACTTGAATAGTTCAGAGGCAATATATTTTATTATTACTTTATTTAGAGCTCCACTTAATTTCCAACATATTGAAAATCTTACAAGAAAGTGTATATAAGGAGTTATTTTCTAAATGAGGTTTTCAAATACTTCTAAGGATAAATTTTCCCAATCACATAGAAGACACAACTGCATTATGTAATTACAAGTGTCCGCAAAACTGATGCCCATAGCCAGCCTATATACCAAGTGAGCCATCCGCAAGTGCCTGCAGCCTATGTGAATATTAATAGATGAACAGAAGCATCATGAGCGCTGACATAATTTTTCAGGAGGGGGGAAGCAAGAAAACTTATGTACAAGGAGATCGAAAAGACATGCACATCACACTAAACAATTATATTTTTCTGGTTTAATGTACAAACTACAAGACATACAGCATTTTCTATTAATGAGTATAACCTTACATCTTAGGAATGGAGAATCAAATCATGTCTTTACACCATATGCTCGAAATGGCTTCCCTGTTCAGCAATGCATGCGCGAGCGCTTTTTACAATATTTCAGGCCACTTTGTGGAGCACCTGTAAACTGATCCTATTACTTGCGTGTCACAATGTTTCTCTTGAGGTCATCCAGTGTATGCAGATTATTTTTATAGACAATTCCTTTGAGGTGCCCCAAAAGGAAAAGATTTGTGGGTGACAAATCTGGTGAACGCGAGGGCCACAATCGTTTCAAAATGAGACGGTCACCAAAAAACTCGCACAAGAACTGCACAGTTTCATTAGATGTGTGACATGTGGCACCGTCTTGCTGCAACCAACAATCATGTTCATGAAATTCATGAAGCGCAATAAACTGTGTAATGATGTCTTCGTACACTGGACTGTTCACGGATCTTTCAAATAAAATTTGGCCCACTATTCAATGACGTGATACAGCACAGCACACTACAATTTTCTGACAGTACAAGGGCTTTTCATGTAACACATGTGGATTTTCAGATGACCAAATACTATTGTTTTGACTGTTCACATACCCACTAAGGTGAAACCACACTACATCATTGAAAAAACCCGATCATACTCTTCAATTCCATGAATAAACGTTGTTCTTGGGAAAACGACATGTCTGTCATGCAACAGACAAAGCTATATTGCAGGCGTTCTACGACCGATACATGACAGCATTTCAAATCATTGTTAGTACTCCTACAGTACCATCTAGTGGTAGGAGATATAATTATATTAACTGCAATACAATTTATAACAACTTTTAGATTGATGTGCGCAACTCTTCAATTTCCCTGTACTTACTTGCATTTCAGATAGTTAGAGAGCTTTCTTTTCAATCATGACAGAATAAAAATTTCTTAAATAATTTCTAAGGATTTGTTATAACTTGGTACATTCACTTTTTTAATTACTCACATAGAGAAAACCCCGCAATACATACCCCCCTCCCCTCATTTCCAATCTTCACATACAACACCGTCCAACCCTGATATACACGACCTCAAAAACATGATGAAAGGCCTTCTCGACCAAATAACATCCTTATTGTCCCTCCTTTCCTCCGTTCTAACCAAACTAACATAATTTCACACACCCTCCAAATCGCCATCTGGAACGCCAATGGGCTCACTCAGCACCGAAATGAATGCCAAATGTTTCTACTAAATCACAACATTGATATCCTTCTCATTTCCGAGACGCATTTCACCACAAAAAACTTCTTCCGCATCCCGAATTATATCACCTATACCACCAATCACCCGGCCGGAACAGCCCGTGGTGGGACAGCCATAATAATAAAATGCACCATCCAACACAACCCTCTCAACCCATTTACCCAAGATTACCTTCAAGCTACTAGCATAGCTCTTGAAGGCCCCAATGGCCTCATTACAATTTCGGCAGTCTACCTCCCCCCTAAATATACCATAACTCACGATCATTTAACATCCTTCTATACTTCCCTTGGTCATAAGTTCCTGGCAGGTGGCGACTACAACGCCAAGCATACGGACTGGGGATCTCGACTCATCTCGCCCCGAGGACGCACAATCCAAAACTTCATTGAACGCTTCCACTACAACCACCATTCATCTGGCGAACCCACCTACTGGCCAACAGATCGAAACAAACTTCCGGATTTGGTGGACTTTTGTATCTCCAAAGGCATCCCCCACAACTCCATAGCCGCCAAGTCATGCCTTGAACTATCCTCAGACCATACTCCAGTCCTCATCACATTATCATTCAACATCTCACTACGTACACCCCACCCCAGCCTTTGCAACAATAAAACCAACTGGGAATTATTCCGTCTCCTCCTCACAGAGCATTTAGACCTACACGTCCCACTAAAAACCCCCTCCGACATAGAAGCAGCAATAAACTCCTTTAACAACCTAATTCAATGGGCCGAATGGTCCTCAACACCAGAATCACCAATAGTACATCAGACCTCTAATTGTCCTCTTATAAACAAACAAAAAATACTTCACAAAAGAAGACTTCGACGAATCTGGCACGCAACCCACTCCCGCACCGTCAAGCGTCAACTTAACAAAGCCACCTATGAACTCAAACAACTTCTCTCAAACAACTTCAACGAAAGTTTTCAACACTACATACAAAACCTTTCTCCCACAGCATCTTCTAACTACTCCATCTGGAAAGCAGTTAAGAAAAACAAACACATTACTACACCCTCCCCTCCACTTCTAACTCCACAAGGCACCTGGGCGAGTACCAACAGTACCAAAGCACACACTTTTGCCAATCACTTAGCATCCGTCTTTCAACCGCACCCCTCCAACAACCTACCAGAAGAAGAGAATTCCATCATCAACTATCTGGAATCTCCCTATCAACTTGATCCCCCTCTCCCCCGCTTCAAACAATCCGAGGTCAAAACTATCATCAAAACCCTGTATCCCAAAACTTCCCCAGGGTACGACCTCATCACGGGAAAAATCCTTCAAGAACTTCCCCCTGCTGGAATCAAATACATTACGCAACTCATCAATTCCTCCATCCTCATCGGATACTTCCCTGACCAATGGAAAGTAGCCCAAATCATACTCCTCTTGAAACCAGGTAAACCTCCTCATGTACCCGCATCTTATCGACCTATAAGCCTTCTCCCCTTGCTTTCCAAAGTCTTTGAAAAACTTCTCTTTCAAAGACTTCTCCCCATAGTTGAAAACCAACTACTCTTACCTGATCACCAATTCGGATTTCGGCAACGCCATTCTACAATACAACAAACTCATCGAATTGTGAACAAGATACACGAGGCACTGGAAACGAAACAATACTGCTCAGCAGCCTTCCTGGATATATCTCAAGCCTTCGACAAAGTTTGGCATACTGGCCTTCTGTTCAAACTACGTCGCTCTCTCCCCCTCAACTACTTTCTCCTCGTCAAATCCTACCTACAGAATCGTCACTATCGAGTTAAAGTCGACAATGCATATTCCGACCTTCTTCCGATCCGTGCAGGAGTCCCACAAGGCAGTGTCCTTGGGCCACTCCTCTACCTCCTCTACACCTCTGACCTACCATCCTCCTCCGACGTCACTACAGCCACATTTGCTGACGATACAGCCGTCTTAGCTATAGACCCCGACCCGACTAATGCCTCTCAAAAACTACAAAGCAGCCTCAACGACATACAGGACTGGCTCTCCCTATGGAGACTGAAAGCAAATGGATCTAAGTCAACCCATATCACCTTTTCCAACCGCAGAGGAAACTGTCCAACAGTTTACATCTACAACGACCCCCTCCCTCAAGCTGAAGTCGTCAAATACCTTGGCCTCCATCTGGATAAACGCCTCACATGGCACCACCATATCTTCACAAAGCGGAAACAACTGGGCATCACGATATCGAAACTCTACTGGCTACTCGGACGCAAATCCAAACTCAACTTAAACAACAAGCTCCTCATCTACAAAGCCTCCATCAAACCCATATGGACCTACGGGATCCAATTATGGGGAACAGCGTCTACCTCCAACATTGAAATCCTAGAACGCTTCCAATCGAAAGTCCTGCGACTCATAACTGACGCACCATGGTACGTCCCTAATGCAGTACTATGGAAAGATCTCCAAGTCCCATCGATCAAGGAAGAAATTCGCCGCTTCAGCTCCCGGTACAGAGAAGGACTCACTACCCATCCCAACCGCTTAGCAACGCAACTCATGAAGCCACCTACCTCTCGTAGACTGAAGAAGAATCTGCCCAGTGATCTGCCCTCCAGATTCTCAGATTAAAGTAGCTTGTAGTGTAGTAAATAAGTTAGCTTTAGGAACACTCCCTACAGCCCCAACAGGACTACCCATACTCCACGGAGAGGCACTACTGAGTGACTCTCCCCATGACATCGTAGATACTTTTCAAACTATTCTGCTAAATGTATCTTTACAGATTGCACAATAAAACATGGGATGTCAAAAAAAAACTTTTTTAATTAATTTTGATTTCTTAAAAAACTGTGGTAGCGAAATAACTGCTTTCCAATCTCCACACATAAAAACTGACATCCACAAAAATTACTGGCATTCCATTCTGTCTTAATTGATGTTACCCATATGCAACAACTTTACTTTCTCTGAACAAGTATTACTGACAAGATTACTCCAACCACTTTTACTCCGAAATAAATCGATATATTTAAAAAAATATCGTAAGATAGACGAAGACTAAACATTTGTATATTATTCCAGAATTTCATTTATGTTTCATTCACAGTTCCACATTTATGGGTCAGTTTACATATGCGGAGTAATTCTGTGAATTTTTCAAGAAGGATATTTGTTCGTTTTATATATATATATATATACACATATTAAAATTAGATACTTTTATAATGATAGATGTCTGTAGCCAAATGGAAAAGTCTACTATATTACATAATACGGTACATAAAACCAATGAGAGTTTCAAACCTATTCATCACGCTAATTTAAGTTACCGGAATGTAAACTGTAAATTTTTGGGTGCACAATGTTATATCTTTATGGAAAGAACTGCATTACTAAACCATGAGGAAGTTCTTATTAATTCATTGTTCAATGGCTATGAATGAATGAATGAATGAATGAATGAATGAATGAATGTAGAAAGGCTGGGCCTTCTTGGCCCTTGCACCATGACCACAGTGATCTATTGTGACTCCCCTTCTCATTATCCCCCCAGAGGGGTGCTCTATTCCCAGACAGATTGGCCAAATAACCATCGGTCATAATATAAGATTCAGACTCAGAGACACTTGGTTGTCAGTTGAGGCAATAACACTCCTTGGGAGGCCACTAAAGAGAGAGACCATGACAGTGCAAAACTGAAGAATTTCCATTATATGAAGCTCCTGCTAGGGAATGGCTGATGAAGAAACAGCATGCTGAAAAAGGTTAAGGGGGAGCTGTGATGATTTGTAAAGTGTCCAGATTAGCGAAAGCATTGAAATTAACTGCAGTCCCGAGTGGTGTGTATAATGGGTCAATAAATCTATTCACCAATCCACACATTGTCTTTAGTCACACCCCTAGTTTGTGACAATACTTACACTCAAGATATGTGCCAAAATTAGTGTCATTTCCAAAGGAAAGGGGTCATGAATATAATCTGATATTACTTGAGTGATAACATGAATGGCGTCTATGAAGTACCAAAATCATACAAACACATATTCAGATCAACCCCCACTTCATGGACGCTAGATAGCTGATAATCGACTGAAAATTGAGATTTATGTAATTCAAGAATTTACAAGAAGGAAAGCAAAACATTGAACAATCATAAATACAATGTGAAGCATGATGGATCATATATAAGCGAGAAACCTGCCT
>NW_019725752.1:0-2055 GCF_002891405.2 Cryptotermes secundus | reverse complement strand
AGTCAGATTTTATTGCCCAATAATTACTGTTCATAAACACATGGGAATCCAAACCATATTTGTGGTGCTAAATTGACACAGATCACCATGTAAATCCAGATGTTGTCATGTATTCCAATCGAAAGAAACAGAAGTTTTGTGTTGGATATTTTATAAGTTATATTGCCTTAACATTTGTTCCTCCTACAAAATATGCATTATTCACATGCCAAAAAAAAAAGAGTTTTTTGTCCATTGGTAATTTCATACAAGAAAAAATTTAATGCAGTAACATACTTGTATGTGTTTCTACGAGCACACAATCGAGTACAAAAAGATTAGCAAGAGATCAGATCCAAGAAGCAAAAAGCAATTGCAGTTCAACTGCGGTTTCACAGAAGATGACAGAGACATTTAGATAGGCAGGGTGTTTAGGAAACTGATGTATTACAAACATGCACATAAAAAGTATGAGAAAATGAAGAAACATTTATTTTAGGATCAATTAAGGTTCGATCCATTAAACCAAGCGAAATCTAAGTATATGAAGATGTTTCACCACCAGAATTCTGAAGGTCAAATACAACCTTCAAAAGTGTGGAATTTTTCAAATATTTTTAAATAACAGTAACGAGTTAAAATATGACTTGGGGAAATCAAAAGGAGACTGATTTCGGCTATTACTTCCTAGCATTCAGTCTAGAATATTTGTCTTCTCATCAGGCACTGAAAACAAAAATTTAGAACAATTTTTTTCTTGTGATTTTGTATGATTCTGAAACTTGATCTGTGCCTTTAATAGAGCATCATTGACTACAAATTTTTAACAACAATTTACAGAGGAGAATATTTGGACAAAAATGGGATTAACTAAGAGGAGGCTGGAGAAAACTGTCTAATGAAGAGCATCATAAAATATTACATTCGAAAAGTGTTATTGGAATGATTATGTAAATGAGGTGTTAGAACCCATCTGTGCAAGAATTTTGTCTTCTTCATTGTGTCCAGACCGACTCTGAGGCACACCCAACCTCCTATCTAAAGTGTAACGAGGAATTCATCGTCAGAATTTAAGCAGAAGGGTTGTACATCTTATCAGACACCTACTTCTAAAGGTGAGGTCAATACACATGGAGCTACAAATCCACTAACCTATATGTCCTGATGGCTTAGTTCTCAATTAATCAAGATCAGAAGATATGTATTTTACTACATAGGTCATTTCAGAAATAATGCACACAATTTTTTGTGTATGTCCATATTTATTTTTTTTTCTAATATCTCTTTACAGTCCTTCAGTATAGTCCCCCTGCTTCTCAATGACTGAGTCCCAACGTGTGGGAAGCTTTGCTATTCCATCCAGGACACCATCTATGTTTATCTGTCGAAGGCTCGAGTAATGCAAGCAGAAAGCTCTTCCAGAGAGGGAAAACAACGGCCTCGCATAGATGGTTTCAACTTTGGGAATAAGCCGAAGTCTGGTGGGCTCATGTCCGGGCTGAAGGGAGCATGAGGCAACACCTCCCAACCTTACTGGCGCAGCTTTTCTGTTACGACATTCCGGATATGGGGGTGAGAATTGTCATGGAGAATGATTGGCCCAGCCTCAAGCAACTGAGGTCGGTTTTTGTGCATTTTCTGCATAGATTTTGCATAAAGTCATGATAATAAACCGCTGTGACACTTTTCCCGCACAGAACTCTGTCTGTCATGATGATTCCTTGGTGATCATAAGAAAAGATCATCATTTGTTTGACCTTTGATTGAGATCGTCAGAATTTTTTTGGTCATGGGGAAGATGGACTGTGATTTCAGCTCCGGTGATTTCAGCTTCTGTCGGGTTCTTTCCATGTAAAGTTTTGATCTTAATGTAGACCTTTGATCTTCAACAGTCACAATACCCGAGAACCATGCAGGCTCCTTGTTTAACTCATGTTATTTAAGAACAGAGTACATTATAAAGAAACAAAATAAAGCACTTCTTTCTCAAGCAACGTTTGTTGCATCATCTAATCCGCAGTGTTGCCAACATGTGCAATATTTATGAAATGACCCACGTATCATTACTTTAGTTCC
>NW_019725751.1:369-472 GCF_002891405.2 Cryptotermes secundus | reverse complement strand
GCTGATTAAGCTGAAACCCCACATTTCCCGAGTCAGGCCAGAGAAACAGGCAACCTTTCGCTTGCAACACGATAACGCTATACCCCATACCAGTTTGGCTGGA
>NW_019725751.1:0-307 GCF_002891405.2 Cryptotermes secundus | reverse complement strand
AAAGATGGACTACGTGGGCAACATTTTCCAGACAACAATGCTGTCATTGCAGCTGTAAGAAAGTGACTTGCCTCTGCTGGCGCCGACATTTACAAGTGCTACATACAGGCGCTTGTTCATCACTGGCAAAAGTGCATGACAAATGGTGGTGATTATGTGGAAAAGTAACTGTAAATAGCTGAAATCTTGCTCTATTTAACTGTGTTGCTATGCTTTCTGTATCTTTTGTAGTTTTCATTAAAAAAATACGAAGCATTATATACGGAATGCTCCTCATATTCTATCAAAAGTAATCAAAGTAGGTAAG
>NW_019725750.1:0-574 GCF_002891405.2 Cryptotermes secundus | reverse complement strand
TCGTATTAGCGTCATCTTTTTCTATCGTTCGTTCTCTCTCTGTCTCTGTATACTTTATTCGTTCGCCTCAGCCATATTCAAGGCTGGCGATTCTTCCATTACTCGCCTGTCTAGCGTTATCTTTTTCTCATATTTTGTCTCTGTCTCTTCTTCAGCTGTGGCTTTTCTGCTGACTCGACGGTTCTCGGTCAGTCGTTCCTCGGCTTTCGTATTGCGCGTATGACTAGCTTCTCTCCCAGCTAGAGGCGAATCGCAAGTTCAGCAGTTTTACTTCACATTTATTTCTGTCACTCGTGCGTCTACGAATCCCGCTTGCTTCCAACTAGCAAGCACGCTGAACCCAGTCAGCCGTGTCCCTGGCTACGCTTCGTCTGCGTACCGGTTCCCTATCGAGTCCCTATCTGAGGCGACTCTTCGCACAGTCCCCTGGATCATTTATCCCCTCGCCAACTGCGTCTGGCGGGATATCGTGCCAACCTCCGTGGCGTCTCATAGGCCTGCCTTCTAGACGTCTTCGACGTAGCAGCCCCTCTCGTTGCTCACAACTCGACCAGCTGTTCCGTGACGTAGAACT
>NW_019725749.1:260-508 GCF_002891405.2 Cryptotermes secundus | reverse complement strand
AGCTTGCTAGATGGCTAGATATGCGTTGCTATCTTGATAGCTTTGTGTAGCTAATTTGCTAGCTTTGGTTTTCTAGCTTGGTATCTTGGCGTTGCTAGCTTGGTAGCTTTGCCTTGCAAGCTTGCATGCTGTGCGTTGCTAACTTGCGTTGCTAGGTAGATAGCTTTTCTTTGCTAGCATGCTAGATTTGTGTTGCTATCTTGCCAGCTTTGCGTTGCTAGCTTGCCAGGTTTGCGTTGCTAGCTTGC
>NW_019725749.1:0-212 GCF_002891405.2 Cryptotermes secundus | reverse complement strand
GCTGCCCCCCAATTCGTTGCAATCTTGCTAAATTTGCTTTGGTAGTTTTTAGCTTAATCTTGCTAGCTTGCTAGCTTGGCTTTGCTAGCTTGCTAGCTTTGCGGTGCTAGCTTGCTAGCTTTGCGTTGCTCGCTTTCAAGCTCTGCGTTGTTAACTTGCTAGATTGATATATTTTTTTGCTACCTTGCTAGCTTTACGTTGCTAGCTTGTTA
>NW_019725748.1:0-462 GCF_002891405.2 Cryptotermes secundus | reverse complement strand
AACCTGCTAGCTTTGCGTTCAAGCTTGCTTCCTTTTTGTTCCTAAGTTGAAAACTTTCCCTTGCTAGCTTGCTAAATTTGCGTTTCTAGCTTGCAGCTTTGGGTTGCAACCTTGCCATGTGTGCGTTGCTAGCTTGCTAATTTTCGTTTCTAGCTTGCCAACTTTGCGTTTCTACCTTGCTATCTTTCAGTTGCTAGCTTGTTAGCTTTGGTTGCTAGCTTGCTAACATTGCGTTTCTTGCTTGTTTGCGTTTCTTGCTTGTTTGCGTTTCTTTCTTGTTAGTTTGCGTTGCTAGCTTGCTAGCTTTGATTCTCTAGTTTGCTAGCTTTGCGTTGCTAGCTTGGTAGCCATGCGTTTCTAACTTGCTAGTTTGCGTTGCCAGCTTGATAGGTTTGCGTTCGTACCTTGCTAGCTTGTTGTTTCTAGCTTACTAGCTTTCCGTTGCTAGATAGCTAGCTTTGC
>NW_019725747.1:277-402 GCF_002891405.2 Cryptotermes secundus | reverse complement strand
CTGGCAATCTAGCAACACAAATATGGCAAGCTAGCAACGCAAAGCAGGCAAGCTAGCAACGCATTCCTAGCAAGCAAGTAACGGGAAGCTAGCAAGCTAGTAACGCAAAGTTAGCAAACTAGCAA
>NW_019725747.1:0-134 GCF_002891405.2 Cryptotermes secundus | reverse complement strand
GCAAGTTAGCAACGCAAGGCTAACAAGCTAGCAAAGTAAAGCTAGCAAGCTAGCAACGCAAAACTAGCAAACAAGAAACGCAAAGCAATTAAGTAAAGCAAAGCTAGCAAGCTAGCAACGCAAAGCTATTAAAC
>NW_019725746.1:0-1537 GCF_002891405.2 Cryptotermes secundus | reverse complement strand
TCGTCGGATGAAGGAAAACGACGAACCCGAATCAAAGATGGCTGGATACAATAATTTTTTATAGTCAACATCACCCATGGGATATTGCTACCATCTTTTACAGGCAAAATTCGCTGAGCAGACATCTCACTCCCAGGTGCTTGGAGCTGAAGGGGATCTTTCACCTCCGAGCGCCTCATCTGTTTCGCTGCCTCCTTACAATAGTGGCGTTGGAAGACAAACAAT
The DNA here is from genome assembly GCF_002891405.2 of Cryptotermes secundus. Classification (NCBI taxonomy): domain Eukaryota; kingdom Metazoa; phylum Arthropoda; class Insecta; order Blattodea; family Kalotermitidae; genus Cryptotermes; species Cryptotermes secundus. The sequence goes on along the minus strand of NW_019725746.1, from coordinate 1,312 downwards.
TCTTAGCAATGTGACCCACACGGGTACACTTATAACATCTAACCTCCCGATTACGCGGCCGAGGACTCTCACTCGTGACCATACTAATTGGACACCTAACCAGCTCGTCCCGCGAAACTTTCCCTCCGGGAACACGACATTCTGGACTTTCCCTGCGCTCCTCAACAGCACGGACTTCAGCAACACGACTTGCGAGGACATACAACTCTTCTAATGATCTCGGTTCGGGCTCAAACGTCAACCAAGGACGCACACTGGGGTGAATATTCTGAACAATAAGACGGACTAATGCCGACTCAGAAACTTGGTATTCAAGGATACCAGCGGCACTCACTACAGACTTAATGAATTGGGTCAAGTCTTCTATGTGACCTTTAAACCGGTCCAAGACATACTTTGACAAGAGACTCACTCGGATGCGAGGAGGAAGGAATACCGACAGAATATCTGAACAAGCCAATGCCCAGCCAAAAACACCCGCAAATATCCACTAATTATATTCATGTGCTTTCCGCCAGTTCTCGCTACTAATAGGGCCAAGAATTCCCCATCTGTTACTAACTTCAGGTCATATACTTTTTTGGCTCGAACTAGAAATCGAAACACTTGCTCCGGCTCGGTATCAGTCAAAATGTGTATACTCCTCACTAACTCAGAAACCACATTACCCCGTAATTTACTCTGGGCGTAACTAATTTGAGCATGGACGTTGCCCCCTTATCTCGGGATCTCCAACTTTGCAAAACCGCCAACTAGACTCACGTAGGAGAAGCAAGCCTTCTGTGGTACCCACAGCAAATGGCACTTCGGGTACAACAAACTGGTTGATAGCGGTGGGATTAGAATAAGAATTTGGGGTGCCTCAACCTTGATTGCGCAGGAACAAGTGGTCGCAATGGTGTGGTTTTCCTCAGACCCAAACAAATGACGGAATAATGCCTTGAATACACTCTGACGGCTCCTTTTCTAATAACTACCAGCTCATTCATTAGTCCTCCGAACATTCGGCACTACAAAATAATATCTGAGGTACTGGAAGTGTTATAAAGTAAACACAAATTAGCAGTCAAATTTATGTATATTTCTAATGAAAGTACACCCGTTATCTAAAGTTCCTGTTCCAATAAATTGATATCGTAATCGTGCTGTGTAAGTTCACGGAAACACGGAAACACTGAGCACTGATACAGCGCTGAACGCAACATTTGATATATATACTGTGATGTACCTTCAGGAAGGCCGGAAGATATGATGTCCATCACTGGTAAAAGGCTAGCAATTCCCAGGCAGCAATGCCTAGGAAATCGTTGCT
>NW_019725745.1:272-448 GCF_002891405.2 Cryptotermes secundus | reverse complement strand
GTGAACACGGTAAAGAACCTCTGGGTTCCCTAAAATGCTGGAAAGGTTTTAAGAAGCTGCACATATGGAAGCTTCTCAAGGATTCAGCTCCATGGAATTCGTTTGTTCTCTTGTTTTAACGCCGAGTTAATTCGGAAGAGGAAAACATTCTTTCAAAGTCAACCAACGTTTCGGAG
>NW_019725745.1:0-234 GCF_002891405.2 Cryptotermes secundus | reverse complement strand
CCTGCCACCTGCAGGTGGCAAGTAGAAATTATTTCATTTCCCTGAAGATGAAGGCGATAAGTTTCTCCGAAACGTGGGTTGATTTTAACGGGCTATATGGTATTATATCTCAGAAGACAGAACTCTTCATATCCACCGCTGTGAGAACCTCAAATCCTATCCTACTTTCTTTTTTCTTTTATCGTGATATTCGTCAGGCAAGGTAACGTATCCCTGGGTTTAATTAATTATGTA
>NW_019725744.1:0-1455 GCF_002891405.2 Cryptotermes secundus | reverse complement strand
TCTCAGAAATGGATGCACAACACCCTACATTAACCAGCGTATGCTTTCCTTGCTATGGCTGTTTCTCAGCACATCTAACCCATAAGAGCCATTCTGTACAGATGCTCTTCTCTACAGCTATCCTGATCACTACAAAGAACTTGGTTAATAGCTCAGTGACCTTCCTGAGGAACTGTCAGTCACTGCAGCAGTACAGAAAATATCTGCTTTTTTGGTACCTAAAAACATCATAATGAAGAGCTCCACAACTTGTAACCTTCGTTCACCAAGCATAATTATATGATCAAGTCCAGGAGGATGAGATGGGCAGCTCATATAGCAGGCATGGGGAGAAGAGGAATGCACATAGGATTTATTGATAAAGCCAGAAGGAAAGACCACTAGGAAGGCCTCGGCACAGATGGGAAGACAATAGTTAAATGGATCTTTAAGAGACACGGGATGGGTGGTGTGGACTGGATTGAAATGGCTCAGGATTGGGACTTGTGATGGGTTTTTGCGACCATGTCAATAAACTTCCAGGTTCTATACAATGTTGGGAGTGGCCAAGCAACTGGTGGCTTCTCAAAGACTCACTCAGCTCCATGGAGTTAGTTATGGTACCTAAGGTGGAGTCCAACTGAATCCATCTGGGTCCACTAAGCATGGCAGCCACTAACTGGCCTATTGTAGCCAGCCCCGGGTGATTATGATGATGGAGAATTTGCTGGAATTACAATGGCAGGGAATACCGAAGTACTCGGAGAAAACCTGCCCCAGCACCATTATGTCCACCACAAATCCCATTTGACCAGACACGGGATTGAAACCGGGCCGCCGCGGTGGGAAGCCAGTGACTAACCGCTTGAGCTATAGTGCGGCCACTTGCATGTGCGCGACATGACTTTCCCACATAACTCTCCTACATAATATCCCAACTGTTATCACCCAAGTGTAAGAAAGTAACAACATGGATTATGCAAACAAACAGAACCGTGTATTGTAGCCCCAGCAGTTGGCCATTGCGTAGGTATTGCAGTATCAACAAAGCATTCCTTGGCGATTGACAACAGATATTTAGTTTCTTTGGCCAAGACAACTGAAATAAAACAATAAAATTCTTGTCTGTGCACATAAGCATGAAACATTCGCAGTCCTTTCGCTCACATCAGGAAACTCTTCTTCAGCTCTATTCAGTACAATTCTTGCCACTCTTGTTGCAACAGAATGCATAATCTTTCGTAACCTTGAAACCTGTAGATCAGATGATAAATATCTCGTGGGGTTCATTGGAATTAGCTCACAAGTGTCCTAGTAACTTAAATTCAGGGGTTCTAATAAGTGTAAGTAAGTAAGTAAGTAAGTAAGTAAGTAAGTAAGTAAAGGTATCCCTGTAACAGACCATGAAGGCCCCATAGGGTTGTGAGATGTTGAGGTTCCGACATTTTGTAGAAAATCGGCTCATAGATGGCAGCA
>NW_019725743.1:0-2339 GCF_002891405.2 Cryptotermes secundus | reverse complement strand
TTCGTTGCTACCTTGCTAGCTTTCCGTTGCTAACTTGCTAGCTTTTCTTTGCTAGATATATAGCTTTGCGTTGCTAGCTTGCTAAATTTGGTTTCTTGCTTGCTTGCTTTGCATTGACTGCTTGCTTGCTTTCGTTGCTAGCTTGCTATTTTTCTGTTGCTTGATTGCTAATTTGCTTTGCGTTTCATGTTTGCTAGCTTCCGTTTCTAGCTTGCTAGCTTTGCGTCTATACCTTGCTGGCTTGGCGTTACGAGCTTGCTAGCTTTGAATATCTAGCTTGCTAGTTTGCTAAATTTGCGATACTAACTTGCTAGCTCTGAGTTTCTGTCTTGCTAGCTTTGCGTAGCTAAGTTGCTAGCTTTGCTTTGCTAGCTTGGTAGTTTTGCGTTGCTAGCTTGGTAGCTCTGCGTTCCTAGCTTGTTAGCTCTGCGTTGCTAGCTTGTTAGCTTTGCATTGCTTGCTTGCCAGTCTTCATTGCTAACTTGCCAGCTTTGCGTTAATAGCTTGCCAGTTTTGCGTTGCTATTTTGCTAGATTTGGGTGGCTAGCTTGCTAGCTTCGCGTTGCTTCCTTGCAAGGTTTCCGTTCCAAGCTTGCTAGCTTTGAGTTGCTAGATTGCTAGCTTTGCTTTTCTTGCTTACTTTTCGTTCCTTGCTTGCTAGCTTTCGTTGCTAGCCTCCTAGTTTTGCTTTGCTAGATTGCTAACTTAGCGTTGCTAGCTTGGTGTTGCTAGCTTGCTAGCTTTGCGTTGCTAGCATGCTAACTTTGCGTTGCTAATTTGCTAGCTTTGCTTTGCTAGGATGCTATATTGCTAGATTTGCGTTGCTAGCTTGCTACTTTGCGTTGCTAGCTTGTTAGGCTTGCGTTGTTAACTTGCTTGCTTTCCCATATAGCTTGGTAGCTTTGCGTTGCTGGCTTGCTATCTTTGCGTTGCTATCTTGCTAGCTATGCGTTGCTAGCCTGCTAGCTTTGTGTTGCGAGCTTGCTATTTTTGAGTTGTTATCTTGCTAGCTTTGCGTTGCTTGCTTCATAGATATGCGTTGTTAGGTTGCTAGTTCTTCGTTGCTAGCTTGCTAATTTGCGTTTCTAACTTGGTAGTTTTCCGTTGCTAACTTGCTAGCATTCCCATCTAGCTTGCTAATTTGCGTTGCTAGCTTGCTATCTTTCCGTTGCTGTCTTTCTAGCTTTGCGATGCTAGCTTTCTAGCTTTGCGTTGCTAGCTTGCTATCTTTGCGTTTCATGATTGCTACATGCGTTTCTAGCTTGCCATTCTTGCGTTGCTTGCTTGCCAGCTTTGCGTTGCTATCTTGTCATATTTGTGTTGCTAGCTTGCTAGCTTTGCATTGCAATCTTGCTGTGTTTGCGTTTCTAGCTTGCTAGCTTTGCGTCTCTAACTTGCTAGCTTTGCGTTGCTAGCTTGCTAGATTGCGACATATGCGTTGCTAGCTCGCTAGCATTGCGTTGCTATCTTGCTATCTTTGCGTTGCCAGCTTCCTAGCTTTGCGTTGCTATCTTGCTGGCTTGGCGTTTCTAGCTTGTTATCTTTGCGTTTCTAGCTTGCTAGCTTTCGTTGCTAGCTTGCTAGCATTACTTTGCTTGCTTGTAAGCTTGGCTTTCCTAGCTTGTTATCTTTGCGTTGCCTGCTTGCTTGCTTTTCTTTGCTAGCTTGCTAGCTTTCCGTTGCAACCTTGCTACCTTTCTAGATATTCTTTGTTAGTTTGCTAACTTTGCGTTGCTAGATTGCTAGGTTTGCTTTGCTAGCTTGCTAGCTTTGCGTTGCTAGCTTGCTAGCTTTGCGTTGCTAGCTTGCTAGCTTTGCGTTGCTAGCTTGCTAGCTTTGACTTCCTAGCGTGCTAGCTTGCTAGATTTACGTAGCTAGCTTGCAAACATTTCATTGCTACCTTGCTAGCTTCGTTTTGCTAACTTGCTAGTTTTGGTTTGGTAGCTTGCTAGTTTGCTTTGCTACCTTGCTAGATTTGCGTTGCTAGCTTGCTAACATTGCTTTGCTATCTTGGTAGCTTTCGTTGCTAATTCCTTAACTTCTCGTTTCAAGCTTGCTAGCTTTGACTTCCTAGCGTGCTAGCTTGCTAGATTTGCGTTGTTATTTGCTAGCTTTGCGTTGCTAGCTTGCTAGCTTTGCGTTTCTAGCTTGCTAGCTTTGCGTTGCTACCTTGAAAGCTTGCTAGACTTGCGATGGTAATTTGCTAGTTTGCGTTCCTAGCTTGCTAGCTTTTACGTTGCTAGCTTGCTAGTTTTCCGTTGCTAACTTGCTAGCTTGTTACATATGAGTTGCTTGCTTGCAATCTTTGCGTTGCTAGTTTGCTAGTTTGCGTTGCTTGC
>NW_019725742.1:0-442 GCF_002891405.2 Cryptotermes secundus | reverse complement strand
TTGTGTGCACAGACAAGAATTTTATTGATTTATTTCAGTTGTCTTCGCCAAAGAAACTAAATATCTGTTGTCTGTAGCCAGGGGACGCTTCGTTGATACTGCAATACCTACGCAACGGCCAACTGTTGGGGCTACAATACATGGTTCTGTTTGTTTGCATAATCCATGTTGTTAGTTTCTTACACTTGGGTGATAACAGTTGGGATATTATGTAGGAGAGTGATGTGGGCAAGTCGTGTAGTGCACATGCAAGTGGCCGCCCTATTGCTCAACTAGTCAGTGGCTTCCCACTGCGGCAGCCCGGTTTCAATCCCGGGTCTGGTCAAGTGGGATTTGTGGTGGACAAAGTGGCGCTGGGGCGGGTTTTCTCCGAGTGCTTCGGTATCCCCTGCCATTGTTCATTACACCAAATTCTCCATCATCATAATCACCCGGGGCGGGC
>NW_019725741.1:0-4894 GCF_002891405.2 Cryptotermes secundus | reverse complement strand
TTTTTTTTTCTAGATCTCATAGATCTTTTGCTATTAACCTCTATTTTTTCGCCTTGACACTTATTTAATTTTTACAGTCTTTTTACAATTATTCGATAACACCACTTCTTCAATTTCATTTTGTGCAGTTGAATTTTCTTCAGGCAAAATATCCTCTTTCCATTGCATTTGGATAGGATTAGTTTTTGACTTGGTTAAGAGTGGATTGATTATCTTTGCCAGCTCTGAGGCAACTAACTCTTTGCCCCATTGATTTAGATGTTGTCCATGCCTTGTAAAGTGTTGTCTTTGTAGATCAATTTCTCAAGTTGTTGTACGCAGGCAGACAGACACAGCTCGTAATATGAAAAATTAAGATTTGCTTTAAAAAGGTTTCTACTCTTAAATTTATATTATTTGGAGGAATGTTTTAACTTCATATTAATTTCGTCTGCCATACGCTGGATGACCAGTAGTATAATTTTGTGTTTCGTTATTGTAGTCTTGTGTCATATTAGTATGTTGCATTCTTTTACATATATATGTTATAACTCTTAATGATTTACTCATTGTGATTTGTGTTGGGTAATATGTGTAACTGTTATGGATTAAGTATAATTAATTTTGATTGATATAATTGATGGGATTTGACCTGCTGTCTGACTATTTCTATATCCATCCATGTAAGGATCAATGGAATGTAAAGTGAATGAATGAATGATATCACACCCCATATCTAAGAAAACCTTATCTTTTGGCTTCCCACAGCAAAATTTCTAGAGTGGAAGTGACCAGTATTCATGCACCAAAATGACAGAGAGGAAACACAATATTTAAGCTTAATAAGACTACAAAAAGATCCTCAGTCATATTCATCTCAGCCTGAATGACAAATTAAAAGGCATGATGTGGACTTGAAGCCACTTTTACTGTTATTCCAACGTCTCCTTCATATTAACAGTATTGCTTAAAGAATACAGACCTAATGAGTTGTCATGGCAGTAGAACCATTTTATCTGGTACTAAATGCCTTATATGCATAGCACAATGTTACCACTAAACTTAAAATAAAAAGGAATATAAAATCTATCAGTGCAATGACAACCAATTGCCAGAAGACAGGAGCAGAGCCACTTCTTGAAATTTTATGTAGAAAATATCAAATAAACCCAAAAAACATGGGCAATGTTCAACATAATAATGGTATACTGGCACTCTAAATGTATTTTATTAGCATGTTATAAAATTAATTAAAAACAACTTTAATTGCCACCTTTTGCAAGTATGAGATTTCATCAAAGAGTTCCTAGATCTTGTCAATAATAAATATATTTTAAGAGTTACAGCACAACTACACTTCAGCCCCTTCAAATAACATACCTGAGCAGCAATGCACCATTCCCATTGTCTTTTCATGTTTGGAAGCACTGTTCAAAAGGTGTCTCTTGAATCATGGTCAGTTCATCTGTCATAATCATAATATGTCCTGTGCTGTTTCAAGTCTTTTTTTTTTTGTTCAGGGGTCCTTTTTATTTTGGAGAACAGAAAGATGTCCTGAGGGGACAAATCATGTAAGTAGGGAGGATGCAGAAGAACGTAAATTGAATGCTTTGCCAAGCACTCTTGAACAGACGATGCTGTGTGACCTGGTGCACTGTTGGAGATACTATCTTACTGCAGTCCACAATTCTGGCAGCTTTCTTCATGCCGCATAGCTTACATGCCTCACACTTCCAGATAATAAGCACAATTAATCATCTTACCTGCTGGAATGAACTAGTGGTGAACAATGCTTAGATAATAGAAAAAATGAACACTTTCCACTGGTCATGCTTTTGAGGGCACAGATAATCATCACACTTCCGAAGTGATGATTATTGTTTTGTGGCTTCTGCCAATCAGTCAATACCGTGACCTTCTCAAGGCTCCATTTCAGCTACAGGGCCTCTGCCAAACAAGTCAACACGTACAAAATAGCCACTATATTAGTGCTGGGAGGAAATTCTAGTACTCGAAGCTTCTCTGGAGACTTTTGAAAACTGCAACCACAGAGAGACTCTCAACTTGGGGGGTTCGTGTATCGCATGTACTATAAGCTGGGGATTCACAGGCTACTTTCAGCAGGATAGCTTGATTCTGCAAGTATAAGTTTTACTTTAATACTACAGTTAATATCCAATAAGAATGTCTCATACCTCACAGTTTCTGTTAGGAAAAGATATTCCTGATTGGACTGGAATTACTTCAAGTTAACTGTTGGTGTCCATAGTTTGACAGTAGCTCCACCAGGGAACCCAACAAACTCGATTTTCTTTCCTGTCCTTCTCATGTCAAGATGGATGCACAACCAACCTCTGAAAGGTAGTGTTTCTAATAAATTTGGACGATGAATAATGTCTAAAATAATAGTTTTAAATAATCTCTCTCAATCGTTTAAAAGCTTTAAACTTAGTAAAAGACACAGAACTTACTGGCTAAAACTATTGGTGCTGTAGCCGTCCTCTGACGTACAATTGCCACGACTGTCGCTCGAGCTTGAGTTCTTAATCTCAGGATATGAGTGCTTCGGAGATGGGAATAGAACATTTCGGGGTTCATGAATCCGGGGGCTCCAGAACACAGAGTGTATTGCAGTTTTAATTTAAAGTTTCATTCAAAGATCAATATTTACATTGTCCTCCTAGCTAGCCGCTCCATCCATCCTACTTGCTACCCCTACTGTAACACACTTCTCTGTTCTTTGTCGACATTTCAACAACTGTCCTCCTCAGTATCAGTACCCATCACGACAACGATCATAATGATCATAACAGACCCAGCAGCATCAGAGAACATGGAAGAACAGCGTGATTTCACAAACAAGTGAAAGTGCAACCAATAACATAAGTTGAACTTTAAATTCACGAACTTTTAACCAGTAATAATAATTAAAGTAGTTAAAAAGAACTAGACACAGTAGTGAGCGTAAGTAAAAGTGAAAAAGTGTAATCTACAATAAAATTGAACTTTAATTCATGAACGTTTAATCAATAATATAATTAAACTAGTTAAAGTGAACTTGACACAGAGATGAACGTAAGTAGGAAGTGACTGAATACAAGTGAAGGTGAAAGCATAACTAGTGAAATTCGATTCATAAATTTTAACTTTTGACATTTAGAACAATTTTAACTTGTGTTTTATGAGAGAGCTTGATATATTATTTGAGAGTGGGCCTGAATAAGATACAGGATCGAGTAAGTGAGAAGACGAATGTGATTGCATGTAATTATACAGCTGTGTTCGTACACCTGAGGATGACCTCTTGAGGTCGAAACATGTAGTGTAATAATAATAAAAATATGTTGTGTGGTTGGTAAAATTGACACTAATATTGAGCGTAAGTAAAATGAGACCGTAAAACAAGTGTGTGTGTAACCAGTGACATGAATTGAACTTCGATTCACGAACTTTTAACAATTAAATTAGAATAATAATTTTAACTTGTGTTTTATAAAAAGCACTCGATATATTAGTGAGCATAAGTCTGGATTACAGGATCGAATGAGTGAAAAGTGAATGTGACCACGTGTAATTATACAGCCGTGTTCATACACCTGAGGATGACCTCTTGAGGTCGAAACATGTAGTGATAATAAAAAACGTGTTGTGTATTCGGTATATTCACTCTACTATTGATGTAACTGTTATTTCATGTTTAGACATGTGAATCTAAACACAGAAGTAGGGCAAATTGACATACTTCCTGCTGAATAGGTAAAATGAAGCCCCTAAAAAGTCTTAAGGGGTCAAAATATGTTGATGTAACAAAAAGAAAAAGGACAAACTGACAGTATATTTGTTCAGTGGTGATGATATTTAATCGTGAAGAACTGTACTTCACTGGAGAAGTTATAGTTTCAGGAGCTAATAAAAGGTTACATTATCCCTGTGCTTAAATAATTAAGCACTATTCCATGAAGATGTAAGGAGGAGGGAATGTATAGACCCACTAGCAGGAGATGTGAGGTCAGCTTTACGACCTGGCTGCCCAGGGCATATAAATACAGGAACAAACACACCGCATCTCCACTAGTAAAGACAACACCACATGCTAGGGATCTTATAAAGTACAGATGGCAGTCATAACTGAAAAGTAGGCTACAACTGTGAGGGACAAGCTACTGAAAAAACACCCTGGACATACATACATTTATGAAAAAATGGACGATACCCCATGTGATGTGAAATAAAAAAAAATCACAAAATAATGTGGGTATAATAAAAACTTTAAAGGATTTTATTTGGGTTTACCTTGAAAAGAGAAATACAACATGTGATTTTTAACCCGGACTAAGACAGTGTAGCAGTTTTAACATAATTTAATAAAATACAGTATGCGCCAAAATATGCAGTACTTAAACTCGCACATCTCGAAAGCGCATGTGCGTTTGTCGACGGGGCATAGCTCCAGCAGCACGTGTTCCCAGTAGTGAAAAGGAAGTTGTTTTGTGCAGTTGTTGGAAATGGGTCTCTCAATGGAGGAAAAACTATTCATAGTTCAGTATTATTTGCGCTCATAAGGAAGTGGCCGCCAGACATCTTGCTTCCTTGGTTTTGAGTGGCCAGACGTTATCGTTCAGAAACCACTACACAGTACACATGTGATGATATGGTGTGCCATCTCAGCACACAGTATATTAGGCCCCTATTTCATTGAGGATGAGGAAGGCAATGCTTTTACTGTCACCCAAGAACACTGCAGGGACATTGTGATCGGACCATTTCTTCAGGATTTGAGAAGGTTCTGTCATGCAAGGGGCCTTCACATGAATAGACAGTGGTATCAAGAGGACATCTTTCTATTTCAGGACTGATAATTTTGGAACAGACTGTATTTGTAACATATCAAGAGACCTGAAGATGGCTGTTTGGT
>NW_019725740.1:4763-6272 GCF_002891405.2 Cryptotermes secundus | reverse complement strand
ACTGAAGGCATACTTCAACTTGTTGAGCCAGTTTCTGAACATCCAGTGAATATGAAGATTACTGTCTTCTAGGTGTGATATTGTGGGTAGCCTGCATGAAATGGAGGCGGCTGGTTCCCAAGAATTATCATACCAGTCTCGCCTTTAATATAAGTGGAGCATTGCTTATTGTCATATTTTCATGTTTTGGTTTACTCATTGCATTTGTCATGACCACCAGTAACAGTCTGGTAAGAGCCTTCCATATCCTTTACAACTTACCATTCATAGATATCTCTGCTCTGCCGTTAAGTGAAGCAAACAACAACATTTTCATTAGATGCAGTCAGTGACTTAACTGTACACACTTTTGTTTTATAAGGGGCAGTCAAATGAAAATGGGTCACCACACATAACACACGACGCGCAACTTAGTAACACTGGAATTTGATTATGGTATGAACATCTGGTGGGCACTCAGGAAATCACAGTGACAACGTGCCCTTGCACACTAGTCGTTTGTTTATTGTGCTGGAAGTATGGGTAGCGCTATGTGTGGTCATCCAACATCAGTAATAGAGGCAGGTAAAGAAGAACGGCAAAGTGTAGCACCGTTTTTTTACTGCTGAAGGATTTGGAGGACTAGAAATTAATAGTCACATATCTGTTGTTTACGGCGAACACAGCATGCCACGTTTGCATGTTCTGACTTGGAATAAGAAATTCTGAGAGGCACATGTGTCACGGCAAGATGATACTGTCCTAGGACAGGCTCACCATGTCGTCACTCCTGATGTTATTGCTGCGATGGATGGACATATCCAGGCAACCTGACGGATCACTGTGGAAGAAATTAGTCTTTTGATGTGAGTAAGTCACGGTTCCGTACATGCTATTGTGACAAGTAATCTGCGTGCGGTGTCTTCCACATCAACTCACGTAGGGGCAGAAGACTCAGAGGATAGCTGGATCACTGGGTCACTTGCAACGATACCATGAGGAAGAGTATGCTTTTCTATCCCGCGTTGCCACGAAACTTTGTGGCACTATTTTGAACCTAAGTGCAAACCACAGAGCCAAAAATGGAAACACGCGAATTCTCCCCCTCCGAAGAAATCCAAAGCAGTACACACAAATTCCGGTAAAGTGATGATGATGATGATGATGAGCTTCTTCGACAGCAAGGGCCCTCTGCTAGTCGAATTTCTCGAGCATTTTACCACAATCAGTGCACAGCCCAATGAAGACACTTTGCAGAAACTGAGAAATGCCATAAAGTCAAAACGCCCTGGAATGCTATCGAACGGCATTAGCTTTCTTGATGATAATGCGCGCCCTCACAGTGCCATCTCTGTGAGGAATACACTACAGAGATTTGGTTGGGAAGTGCTTCAACATCCCCCCTGCAGCCCAGATCTCCCCATGTGATTTTTACGTTTTTGGAGACCTGAAGAGAGATTCATGGACATTCAAGGGATTGACCGTTTTATCTCCCAGTGGGATAAATGTATTGTGACATGTTGACCCCTA
>NW_019725740.1:0-3164 GCF_002891405.2 Cryptotermes secundus | reverse complement strand
TGCTATACTTTGACTATCTTTACATTCCATTCCCTCTACAATTAGTGGTGGGGGATCACGAATATTTTTACATTTGCCAGTTACATTATTTACCATACTCCACATAGTCTTAGTTTTATTATTAGATTTGGCAATCAGTCTATTATAATGCATTTTTTTTGCAGTTTTTATAACTTCCCTCAGTATTCCACAATATTTTTTATAGTAGGCATAAAGTATAGGATTATTTGAGTTCCTGCTTAAGATATAAAGATTTCTTTTATGTTGGCATGAAATTCTAATACCAGCTGTTAACCATGCCTTATTATTGTATTTACTAAATAATTTTTTGATAGGAAAACAATTATTAAAATTTCTCAAATAAATGTTAAGAAAAGCATTAAATATTTTATCTACATCTTCATTTGAAAAAATTTCTTCCCAGGTTTCAAAACTTAAATTAAGTTTAAAATTCTCAATACTAGTTTTATTTATCTGTCGCTTATTATTCCTACAAAATTTAGGATTGTGGACTTTTGAGTTATTTAATACCAGTACTTGTGCATCGTGGTCAGATAGGCCATTTACCCCTGGCATGATAACATAGTTAAAAAATTTATATTTATCAATGAATATACCACCAATGGCAGTAGAAGACTTATTAGGCGAGTAATCACCCGGCATCCTGGTAGCTATGCAACGCGGAACGCGCGGTGACGTCACGAGCGGAGCCGAAGTGAGCCGAGCTTAGCCTACGTTAGCCGAGTCCCCGCAACCTTGAAGCTATGCAAAGCGAATCAACAGCGGTTGCTAGGCAGCAGTCAACAACTCCAGACAGTGTGGCTAACAACACGGCACCAGACGGCAATTGTCCGATCGAGGCTACATAAGGAGCAGCGAAGGCTATTCACAGTGAGTCTTGGAGCTACCGCCGAGTCAGTCCTCGAGCTACCTCCGAGTTAGTTCCGAGTTAGCCAGCAACCAGTCAGTTGTATTGTGGCATTGGGAGTGTACTATTTGTGATACTGCAGATAGCAGTAATTGTAAATCTGTAATTTGAGTGATTGTAAGTGGAATGTGAAATAAAATTCGCTATACTAAATACGGGGTCAAGTTATTTGTCGCGTTATATGCCCAATACGCGACAGTATTAACAGTTTTGGGGAATACTTTTGAGGTAAGAAACGTTCTTTAATATGTGTGGATTCTGACCCGTTTTCATTTGAATGCCCCTGATACAATGCTGACAGTATTGTGACTATGTATCACAGGGGTAGTATGGGGAATGGTGAATTGGAAGTAAGTGGCCATGGCCTAACTGGGGTACGTTGTTTCTGAGTGTGTGCACCTGTTGCTGACAGTGCTCTCCAGCCACATGCTGAGAGTGTGTGACAGGACATCTTTGAGCCTAGGGATACTAAGGTAAGCAGTGTGGGTACCGTAACAGGTGAACCAAGTAATCTGAATCTATACTTCTTTGTCGTCTGCCATGGTAATGCTACCAACCATGGTTTTCTGCTTCGTGCTTGGGTTCTTGCTTGACTTGGTCTTCAACCTCTAAAATGTCAGTTGATCTTATATGGGTTACACAGTATCAGTCCCAAAAGATAGAACATATCCTCCTGCAATCCACTCTTGTTAATAACTTATCAACCACAATTCCCAGTTTGGGCTTGGAAATCCTGTATTTTGTTACATTTTCATGAAATCTAACAACATTTGCATATGGTAATGAACTCTCTAGTTCCTCTAGAAAGTTATGTTGTAATTTTTATTTGCAATTGAGCTCTTCTCAGGCACACCAATTACCTCTTAGTATTCTGTATGAGACCCTGGGAATAATAAACTCGGCCCTCTTGACATCTGACCTCGTTACTTTTGTATTAAATGGCCTGCTCTAAGTAATTTTTATTATTGCTTTGATAGAAAAAATACAGAATTGTCTACACAGATTCAGCGGCGCCTCTTCAAAATGTCGTACATACACACTACTCCCCCTCCCATCCAGACGATCCTTGCAGTCTGTCCTCATTACTGTTCCATTTAGGACAGGCATCAATGCTCATGTGTTCCATGCACTCGAACAGTCTCTGCAGAAAATGTCTGGTAGAGATCGATATTGTTGCCTCATGTTTGATGAAATGTCAATCAGAGATAACTTGCATTTCAATCAGAAGTTTGACTGCATTGAGGGCTTTGAGGATTGTGGAAGTCAGGGCAGGACTTGCAGCATTGAAAATCATGCTCTCCTCTTCATGATCCATGGCCTGTGGAGAAAGTGGAAGCAGCCAGTGGCTTACATCTTTACTCGTGGAAGCACAAAGGAAGGGATGATTGTGCAATACTTGAAGGAGGTTCTTGACGCCTGTCAGAATGCTGGCCCGGAGGTGGTTGCCACTGTGTGACATGGGTACCAACAATGTCAAGGCCTTGAAACTTTTGGGTGCTTCCAGAAGGAAACCACTCTTCAGATTTCGCAATCAAGAAATTGCAACAGTGTATCATCCACCCCACCTTCTGAAGTGCACCCGGAACCTTTTCCTGAAACATGATGTGCAGTTGAATTCTGAACATGTGGGCACCCAACTTCATGTTATTGCTAAGTGGGACCTCATATTGAAACTGTATGAAATTGACAAAACCAGACCGTTTCGCCTTTTGTATAGGGTGACAGACACCCACCTGAACCCCACAGCTCAGAGCTCAATGAATGTGCACTTGGCTGCACAGATCATGAGACATACCGTTACAGCAAGCCTCAATGCTCTAGTGGCTACAGGTAAGCACTATATGTTTCTTTTATGAATAAAGTGACTAATAATGAGGACTACTTTTCAAAGTTACTGCCCCAGAACCCAGTTCTAATCAAAGAAACGTCATTATCGTCGGACTTGAATTGACTTATGAAACTGTATATCAATATACAAGTTATGTAGAATATGTCACAAATACTGTTCTTAGGATAATTAAGAAATATTTGAAAAGTAGACGACACTATGAATGACATTATTAAAGAACGTTTCTTACCTCAAAAGTAATCTCCAAAACTGTTAATACATTTATCCCAGTGGGAGATAAAATGGTCAATCCCTTCCTTGCAAACGCTTGTGGGCTATCTACGGAACCACATCTTTACCCACCCACACACATCTTTGTCCGATGCAAACCGATGTCCATGAATGTCT
>NW_019725739.1:0-3473 GCF_002891405.2 Cryptotermes secundus | reverse complement strand
ACGCAAAGCTATTTAGCTAGCAACGCAAAGCTAGCAAGGTAGTAAGGCAAAATTAGCAAGATATAAACGCAAAGCTAACAAGCTACCAACGAAAACCTAGCAAAATAGTAACGCAAAGCTGGTAATCTAGAAACGCAAAGATGGCAAGCTAGCATAGCAAACTAGCAACTTAGCAACGAAAATCTAGCAAGCTAGCAACGTAAATCTAGCAAGATAGCAAGCTAGGAACGCAAATTTAGTAAGCTAGCAACGGAAAGCTAGCAAGCTACCAAAGCATATCTAGCAATCTAGCAAGCTAGCAACGTAAATCTAGCAAGATAGCAAGCTAGGAACGCAAATTTAGTAAGCTAGCAACGGAAAGCTAGCAAGCTACCAAAGCATATCTAGCAATCTAGCAAGCTAGCAACATAAAACTAGCAAGCCTGCAAAGCAAATTTGGCAAGATAGCAACGCTAAGCTTGCAAGCTAGCAAAACAAAGCTGGCAAGCTAGCAAAAAAGCTAGGAAGCTAGCAACGTATAAATATAAAGCTAGCATAGCAAAGACAGCAAGCTAGCAACGCATATCTAGCAATTTATAAACGGAAAAATAGAAAGCTAACATGTCAAAGCTAGCAAGCAAGCAACGCAAACCCGGCAAGCTAGCAAAGCAAGGCTAGGAAGCTACCAACGTATAAATAGCAAGCTAGCAACGGAAAGATAGCAAGCTTGCAACTCATATCTAGCAAGCTAGCAAGCTTCCAACGGAAACTATCAAGCCAGCAACACAAAGATGGCAAACTAGGAACGGAAAGCTGGCAAGGAAGCAACGCAAATCTAGCAAGGTAGCAAGGCAAATCTAGCGTGCTAGCAAGATAGCAACGGAAAGGTAGGAAACTAGCAACGGAAGCTAGGAAGCTAGCAAGGCACAGATAGCAAGCTAGAAACGCAAAGTAAGCAAGCTAGTTCGCAATGCTTGCTAGCAAGCAACGCAAAGATACAAAGCTAGCAACGCAAAACTAGACAGCTAGCAACGCAAAACTAGACAGCTAGCAACGCAAAACTAGACAGCTAGCAACGCAAAACTAGACAGCTAGCAACGCAAAACTAGACAGCTAGCAACGCAAAACTAGACAGCTAGCAACGCAAAACTAGACAGCTAGCAACGCAAAACTAGACAGCTAGCAACGCAAAACTAGACAGCTAGCAACGCAAAACTAGACAGCTAGCAACGCAAAACTAGACAGCTAGCAACGCAAAACTAGACAGCTAGCAACGCAAAACTAGACAGCTAGCAACGCAAAACTAGACAGCTAGCAACGCAAAACTAGACAGCTAGCAACGCAAAACTAGACAGCTAGCAACGCAAAACTAGACAGCTAGCAACGCAAAACTAGACAGCTAGCAACGCAAAACTAGACAGCTAGCAACGCAAAACTAGACAGCTAGCAACGCAAAACTAGACAGCTAGCAACGCAAAACTAGACAGCTAGCAACGCAAAACTAGACAGCTAGCAACGCAAAACTAGACAGCTAGCAACGCAAAACTAGACAGCTAGCAACGCAAAACTAGACAGCTAGCAACGCAAAACTAGACAGCTAGCAACGCAAAACTAGACAGCTAGCAACGCAAAACTAGACAGCTAGCAACGCAAAACTAGACAGCTAGCAACGCAAAACTAGACAGCTAGCAACGCAAAACTAGACAGCTAGCAACGCAAAACTAGACAGCTAGCAACGCAAAACTAGTAAGCTAGCAACGCAAAGCTAGCAAGCAAGCAACGAATAGCTAGCAAGCTAAGAACACAAAGCCAGGAAGATAGCAACGAAAGCTAGCACGCTAACAACGCAAAATTAGCAAGTTACCAACGCAAAGATAGCTAGCTAGCAAAGCCATGCTAGCAAGTTAGCAACGCAAAGCTAGGAAGCAAGAAACGCGAAGCAACCAAGGAAGCATGGAAAGCAAAGTTAGCAAGCGAGCAACTCAAAGCTAGCAAACTCTGCAACTGAAAGCTTGTAAGGTAGCAACGAGAAGGTAGCAAGCTAGAAAAGCAAAGCTTGCAAGCTAGCAACGCAATCTGGCAAGCTAGCAACGCTAAACTAGCAATCAAGATTAGCAAAAAAGCAGCAAGCAAACAACGCAAATCTAGCAAGATAGCAAAGCATAGCTATCAAGCTAGCATAATAAAGCTAGCAACTTAGCAACTGGGAGCTAGAACGCTAGCAACGCAAAACTATTAAGCTAGCAACCCAAAGCTAGCTAGCTAGAAACGCAAAGTTAGCAAGATTGAAAAGCTAAGCTAGCAAGCTACCAACGCATATCCAGCAATCTAGCAAGATAGCAGACAAACCTGGCAAGCTAGCAACGCATATCTAGCAAGCTAGCAACGCAAAGAAAGCAAGCTAGCATAGCAAAGCTAGCAAGCTAGGAACGCAAAGCTAGCAAACTAGCAACGCAAATCTAGCAAGCTAGCAACGAAAGCTAGCAAGCTACCAACGCATATCCAGCAATCTAGCAAGATAGCAGACAAACCTGGCAAGCTAGCAACGCATATCTAGCAAGCTAGCAACGCAAAGAAAGCAAGCTAGCATAGCAAAGCTAGCAAGCTAGGAACGCAAATCTAACAAGCTAGCAACGCAAAGGTACTAAGCTCAATCGAAAACATTGCAAAGCTAGCAAATCAAAGCTACCAAGCTAGCGACGCAAACCTAGCCACCTAGCAACGCAAAGCTATCAAGCTAGCAAAGAAATGCTACCAAGTTAGCAACGCAAACCTAGGAAGTTAGCATTGCAAAACTAGCAAGCTAGCAACGCAAAGCGAGCAAGATAGCATCGCAAAGCTATCAAGCTAGCAACGCAAATCTAGCAATCAAGCAAGGTAGCAGTTCAAAGCTAGGAATCTAAGAACGCAAAGCTAGCATAACACAAAGCCAAGCTAGCAAGGTAGCAACGCAAAAGACGAATCTAGAAACGCAAAGCTAGCAATTTAATAACGCAAAGCTAGCAATTTAATAACGCAAAGCAAGGAAGCTTGCAACGAAAGCTAGCCAGCAAGAAACGCAAAGCAAGCAAGCAATCTACGCAAAGCTAGAAAGCTCGCAACGCAATTCTAGCAAGCTAGCAACGCAAATTTATCAAGCTAGCAAGCTAGGAACGCAAAGCTAGCAAGCTAGAAAGCAAAGTTAACAACATAGCAACGCAAATTTAGCAAGCTAGCAATCTAGCAACGCAAAGCTAGCAAGCTAGCAACGGCAAGCTAGGGAGTTAGCAACGGAATGCTAGCAAGATATCACCCAAAAGTAGCAAGATAGCAACGCAAATCTAGTAAGATAGCAACGAAAAGCTATCAAGCTAGCAAAGCAAATCTAGCAATCTAGGAACGCAGAGCTAGCAAGCTAGCAAAGCAAAGTTGCAAGATAACAACGCAAAGATAGCAAGCTAGCAACGGCTGTCTATCAAGCTAGAAAAGCAAAACTAGCGAGCTAGCAACGAAGA
>NW_019725738.1:0-391 GCF_002891405.2 Cryptotermes secundus | reverse complement strand
TACCGCAAGAAGACAGAATATTAAGACGAAGAAGAAAAAATCAGTGGTAGGCGAAGGAGCAGAAATTAGGAGGGTTGGAGATGAAGAAGACGAAGAAGAGTCGTCCTCAAATCAACATTAAGAGTGTGATAAAATGAGTGAAGTTCTATGTGAAATTGTTAAGTGCTGTGTGTGTTTTAATCAGCGTTAATAGTCGTGTGTGTGAAAATAAGTGTCATATCTTGAGTGAATTTTTAAGATCTCTTGCAGCAGAATTCTAATTGGAAAATTAGGACTATCATCACTAGACGGAAAACATGAATGTGTGAAGAAATGTATGATGAGGACCAGAACATGTGAAGACGATGATGAAGTAGACGAAGCCAATGTGGATGATGAGGAATGAGACTAC
>NW_019725737.1:592-1278 GCF_002891405.2 Cryptotermes secundus | reverse complement strand
GGCTAGCTTTGCGTTGCTAGCTTGATATCTTTGCGTTCCTAGCTTTTCAAATTTCTAGATTTGCGTTTCTAGCTTGCCAGCATTGTGTTGCTAGCTTCCTAGCTTTGCCTTGCTAGCTTGCTAGCTTTACGTTGCTACCTTGCTTGATATGCTTTTCAAGCTTGCTAGCTTAGCGTGTCTAGCTTGCTAGTTTTGCGTTGCAATCTTCCTAGCATTGTGTTACTTGCTTGCGTTCTTGCTTGTTTGCGTTTCTTGCTTGCTAGCTTTACGTTGCTAGCTCGCTAACTTTGCGTTGCAAACTTGATAGCTTTGCGCTGCTAGCTTGCTTGCTTAGCGTTGCTTGCTTGCTTGTTTGCTTTGCGGTTCTTGCTTGCTAGCATTAAGTTGCTAGCTTGCTAAATTTGCGTTGGTAGCTTGCTAGCTTTGCGTTGCTATTATGCTAACATTGTGATGCTAGATTCGTAGCTTAACAGATTTGCGTTCCTCGCTTCTTATTTTTGCGTATCTAGGTTACTAGCTTTGCGTTGCTTGCTTCCCGGCTAACGGCTCCTTGTTTGCTTGCTTGCTTTGTGTTACTTGCTTACAAGTTATGCGTTGCTAGTTTACAATTTTTTCGTTGCTAGCTTGCTATCATGCTAGATTTGCGTAGCTACCTTGCTATATTTGCTTTGCTAGATTGCTAGCTT
>NW_019725737.1:0-251 GCF_002891405.2 Cryptotermes secundus | reverse complement strand
GCTTGATATGAGTTTCTTGTTCTTCAGCTTTGCGTTGATAGCTTGCTAGCTTTGCGTTTCAAGCTTGCTGTCTGCGTTGCTAGCTTGCTAGCTTTGCGTTCCTAGCTTGCTAGATTGCGTTGCTAGCTTGAAAGATTTCGTTTGTAGCTTGCTACATTTGCGTTGCAAGCTTTCTAGCTTTGGGTGGCTAACATGATAGCTTTGCCTTGCTACCTTGCAAGCTTTGCGTTTCTAACTTGCTAGATTTGCGT
>NW_019725736.1:303-493 GCF_002891405.2 Cryptotermes secundus | reverse complement strand
ATTTCCATTAGTGTACGACCCTCTAATAAATTCTTATTGTTTGCGACATTGCTTTGTTGGGATTAAAGTAATTTTGATTCATATTGCTGATGAGTTTAAAAAGTGGGGAAATTACAGTAAGCTGGGCCCCATAGTCATGTTCGTGTCAGTGAATATGTTTGCCCTGCCGATCACAGAAAATGATACCCTG
>NW_019725736.1:0-224 GCF_002891405.2 Cryptotermes secundus | reverse complement strand
CCGCTAGGGATTTTACATGATCTTGAGAGGACGACGGTTTCTCTAGTGAAAAAAGAATTAAGACTGGTGTTGTTAGCAAGGGAGAAAAAAATAGGTATAAATTTTCAAGGAATGTCTAATACTGTACCATGCTTCAAGGAGATTTTGTGAAAATATTTAACAGTAATCAGACGTTCAAAGACTTTCGTCTTATCCTTATGTGCAACATGCTGGAACATGCTGTA
>NW_019725735.1:0-1034 GCF_002891405.2 Cryptotermes secundus | reverse complement strand
TAGGAATGCAAATCTAGCAACATAGCAAGATAACAACGCAAAGATTGCAAGGTAAAAACGCAAAGCTAGCAAGCTAACTAAGCAAATTTAGCAAGACAACAATATAGCAACGCTAATCTGGCAAGCTAGCAACGCATATCTAGAAAGCTAACAAGCTAGGAATGCAAATCTAGCAACATAGCAAGATAACAACGCAAAGATTGCAAGGTAAAAACGCAAAGCTAGCAAGCTAACTAAGCAAATTTAGCAAGACAACAATATAGCAACGCTAATCTGGCAAGCTAGCAACGCATATCTAGAAAGCTAACAAGCTAGGAACGCAAAACTAGCTATCTAGCAATGCAAAGCTTCTAAGCTAGCAACGCCAAGTTAGCAAGTTACAACGCAAACCTATCAAGCTGGCAAAGCAAAAGCTAGCAAGCTAGCAACGCAGAGCTGGCAAGCTAGCAACGCAGAGCTGGCAAGCTAGCAACGCAGAGCTGGCAAGCTAGCAACGCAGAGCTGGCAAGCTAGCAACGCAGAGCTGGCAAGCTAGCAACGCAGAGCTGGCAAGCTAGCAACGCAGAGCTGGCAAGCTAGCAACGCAGAGCTGGCAAGCTAGCAACGCAGAGCTGGCAAGCTAGCAACGCAGAGCTGGCAAGCTAGCAACGCAGAGCTGGCAAGCTAGCAACGCAGAGCTGGCAAGCTAGCAACGCAGAGCTGGCAAGCTAGCAACGCAGAGCTGGCAAGCTAGCAACGCAGAGCTGGCAAGCTAGCAACGCAGAGCTGGCAAGCTAGCAACGCAGAGCTGGCAAGCTAGCAACGCAGAGCTGGCAAGCTAGCAACGCAGAGCTGGCAAGCTAGCAACGCAAAGCTAGCAAGCTAGCAACGCAAATCTAGCAAACTAACAAACGCAAAGCTAGTAAGCAAGCAACGCAAAGCTGGCAAGTTAGCAACGTAAAGCTGGAAAGCTAGCAACGCAGAGCTGGCAAGCTAGCAACGCAGAGCTCGCAAGCTAGCAACTCATAGCTTGCAAGATAGCAACGCAAAGCTAG
>NW_019725734.1:0-511 GCF_002891405.2 Cryptotermes secundus | reverse complement strand
GTGGGTCCCGTGTCGTAGCTTTAGCACGTAAAAGAACCTCATATCTCCATAGGAGGTCACTGAGCCGAATTAACGGACGTTTCCCGGCCAACAGCAGTCTCTAACACCTCTGATAGATGGGGGAAGCATTATAGATACCTCTCAGCTAGTAGAGCCGGTCTCGCTGGCTGGGCGGGACTGATGGTAAGCACCAGTACCGGTAGGATATAGAGACTGGTAGAAATCATAGAGGGAAGCACAATGGACCAATACAGGTCTAAGTGCATGGGGAAACCCACCCTCTCCAATAACTAACTACAGTTCAGTATTTTATGACTTTTTACCGCCTGGTGATGGTGCCATGAGAGTTAAAACATGTTGCGTAGCTGTACCATAAGTTAAATAAACTCATTTGACACAAATGTGGAAGTGAGTTGTTTATTTCATTGTTCTGTTGATGGATATATAAAAACAAATATATTGATATAACAGGATGTATTCCTTACAGATTATTAACGGTAAATATACGAGT
>NW_019725733.1:0-14382 GCF_002891405.2 Cryptotermes secundus | reverse complement strand
GGTTTTATTGGTGGAAACTCATCCACTTCTTCAGTAGCAACCTCAAGACTCATCCAGACAGAGAAGTGTCGCATGAGGACTACTGAATACAGTTTCAATTATGCGAACGGACGCGCTTCTGAAACGGCGGGTAGAGGCTGTTCCTCGAGAGCGCGGCGCGGTAACCGACTGCAAATATGAGAGGCGCAGTCAGTCTACTTCTGTCGTCCCGTGTGGCTTTGCGGTCCGAGGGGCAGGAGAGTTCTCCGACACTCTGTCCGATGTTTCGCCCGTTGCGGTAACTGTGAACAGCGCTATCTTCCGGGATGTGACACCGTGCAGTCCTGAACAAGTTCACTGACGTTACGGAGGAAATGACTGCCTCAATTTTCAGGGTGTAAAAGTAAGACTAGGAAGCTGTGTACTTGTTGCCGGTTACTTTTTTTCTGTTTTACACTCAGATCCTGAAGATCGATGCATTTCCGAAAGTAATTAAATGTCTACCAGACTTCACGGCGTCGCGCCCCAAACTATAATACTCTTCAAAAGAATCCTGGTTTCTGAAATAACAAGTTTTGAATCACTGATATTTTACGCAGACTTTGTTCAGGGTCATTTTGTGACGCTCCTACCAGCCAGACTGTATGATGTCGAGTGATCGATTGACTGATTGGATGGAATTTAGAAGTGGGCGTGGCCTAATCGAGGTACTAGCCTAACATTTGCCTCGAGGGACAGGGAAACACCATGAGAATCTTCAGGAATAAAAACGGGTTTCCCAGCCGAGAATAGAACTCAGCCTTCTGAGTAAAATTGTAGAGAGCTGCCGATAAGTTAACACACTCCCTTACACGTTCTCAGAACTGAAAATAGAATTTGGAGCTGACCACGGTTCTGTACTCAACAGAAACGTATTGTAACAAGAAGCCTGAAAGCCGCAATAGTGGAGCCGGAAAGACTTCATTGCTAGGCAGCAGCTCGGTAAACACGTTCCCGTGGCAACGAATACGCAAGTAACAACAGAGGAATTGCTGGAAACAATGAATTCTGTTCGGTCCATGCAAAGTGATTATAAAAGAAGAGAACTGAGAATTGGTAGTAACCTTGCGAGTCGTGGTAGGCGAAGAAAAGGCAAGTGTCAAATCTGAGACATTAAAACGTGGTCGCGAATCCCATGGGACTCGGTCCCGAGAAAGACTGCTCTGGCAAGGGCTCCCCACAAAAACAAGACCGTAACTGTTAAACAGTAATACATATCTGGTCATTAGCCCCAGGTGGGACTCGACACCAAGACTTACTGACCGACTGAACGTCAGTGGCAATGTGACTTTGACTTTGACTTTGGTAGTGCTATCGTACACTCGACGAAAGGCCAGGCATGTTCATAAGAGACAAACCAACCTTCTCGTCAGAAAGGATGTTACATAAGGACTATGACTGAAGGGCTCAACTGAAAAAAAAAAAGTCTCTGTTCGTGAGTCTCAAGGGGCTTGACGCTAAGACGAACTGATTGGCGGTAAATCGTTAGTCATAAAGTGATTCTGACTCTGACTCTGGTAGTGCTGTGTGAAGTTCAGCTGTGCAAGGGAGGCTGCGAAGAGATGGAGATCAAATTCAGTTGAGGGAATATCTGGCAGGGAGTTCTGAACGAGAGTCGGCGAAGGGAGGACATGAGTGTGGGGAGCTGAAGAATTTCAACTATTAGAAACCGTTGCCAGGGAACGGCTTGTTAAGACACAGCAGGCTGGGAAAATCTTAGCGGGTGCTGTGGTGAACTGTGAACTACGATAATCAGCGATAGTGCTGTGATTACTTGATGTTCGGAGTTGTGCCAGTAAATCCAGTATCCCATATATATCCCATCTATAGTCACATACACGGTGTGTCCAGGATCCGTTAGGACCTTTTTTTTATTTTGCCCTGCAATGCCATCTGTTGGCGAGTTGTGGGGTTAAGATTCTTGAAGTTTCAGCTGTGGCTGTGTATAATTTCAAAGTGCAAGCATCGCTGCAGCATGTGTTCTGACTTTGAATGTAACAGTACTGTCCTGACGCTCGTCGGAAAATGGCTGTTGAACAGAGAGCCAACATCAAATTTTGATGAAAAGTGTGTACGGTAGTGATTGTTTGTGTAGCTCGAACATTTTTCGATGGTAAGCTGTATTTCGTGAGGGCAAGGAGGACATAGAAGGCGCTCCGAGTGCATCAGAGCTGAGAACAATTCGCACTAAAGAAAATATGAAAAAAGTGACGAAATCCTTGCATCAGACAGATGTGTTTCTGCAAGACTCATCGAGGAACTTTTAGAAATACCAAAAAGTACTGTGCATCAAATTTTGACCGAGAATTTAGGCAAACGGAAGGACTGTGCGCGGTTTGTACACGTGTCTACACGTATTTATAACGTGGGAATTATACAAGTGCAACTTAATTATTCAATCCCAATACCATCACAGTTATCACAAACTATCACTGATTATCACACGCGCGTCCGGTTCTTCTTCCCGCGACTGCTGCTATATTCGAACTCTTCCAATTCAACTGACAACAACAACTAATCCTCGAAGGCAGTGTAGCACTCTTATAAAACCTCAGCAGGGCACCGGCTTTCAGTATGACCTTGTGGACAGCAATCAGCGCTCTCAGTTGTAGGTCCACCCCAAACTGGTCCGCTCCCCACTCTGCGGTAATGGTATAAATATGAGCGTGTCCAACTGCCTGACATGAGACTGTGAGGTGAGTTTCAGACACTTCAACCTCATCAGACAGTCCTCATCTTAAAAATATGAAAATCCACAGAGGAGAGGCACAAGAACCATGAGACGGGGTGTGTGAAAACGTCCAAGTTGCCATCCCAACTCACAGGGCACAGTGTCTGGCACAAGGGAGTTGCAGTCTGCCGGAGTGTAAACATGACCTGCAGCGACACATGAACACTCACTAGGGAAAGAAACCTGACCGACATATCTCCATATTTTCTTCAAGCTCTAGGACCGGTATCACTGTGGGTGGGGGCTCTTCTTGTTTCGCCGCCTCAGGTTTCGTGCACACTGAAGCCGGCTTTTACTCTTATAGACGCGCCTCCGTCGTTTCTCGTCAGGCCATAGTCTTTACGTCTATTTAGGTTTTAAATACGGACACCATCTCCATGTGGCTGGTGCCCATATATTCTCGCATGACGGTCATCTTTTCTCTCCAGTTTTCCTCGTCGTGGTCCATCGTTTCTCGCCGGGCTTTCCACTGTCTTCAAACCTCTTCAATTCAGCTTTTCTCTCCGCCTTCCATTTTTCCTTCAGGAGTTCCATCATCTGCTGTGAGTCCATTATCTTCTTGTAAGATAACACTTTATGAACTCGTAAATTCGATTTTTCGTCGAGGCGTGTTGAAGTTCGTAAACAAATTCTGACAACAGTGTACCGTATTTTGCTACTGAAGACGCCGTTCAGATTGTTAATTCCTTTGTTTAACAATGTGGTATCATCCCACAGATTACCACGTTATTTCTACATAGCTCACTAACCAGCTCACGTTTTACAATCGCGCGCGCCAACCAATCACGTTGCTTACAAACCTCGCATTTATACAGCACTTGCTCTTTAGCCCAATTCCATATCATTACACACGATAGTCAATAGGCGGTCAGCAAATATCGCTCCTCCGTCACGCATGATATAAAAGGCGGAGCACAAAGCTCGCAAGTCGTCACGGATTGTTAAATAAATTGATGCTTAGGATGCTTCAATTTCCTACACTGACAGATGTCCCTGGACATATTAGTATTAAAATAGAAAAGACATATATATCACATATCCCCATAAGGTGTAGCAATTGAACACAAATAAAAAAAGAATAACCACTCCTTTAATTCTTAAGGAGGACCAAATAAGGGGGGGGGAAGAGAGAGAGAGTGTGTGTGTGAAAAAAAATTCTTTCCATTCAGAACAAATATATGGCCATGGTTACCAGGCGGAGCCCGATGCCAAGAGTGACCGTGCCGTCTGATTGTCGGCAGTAAGCTTCTGCTCTGCTCTGCAAGTCGTCAGTAACCACATCAGCCAGTCAGCTATCACTTCGTACAGAGAGATCGGTCTTCGGAATCATCGAAAATTTGCTGCGTCAGGGACGGCCGCCTCGGCTGTCCATGCGTTCATGCCCGTCTCACTGGGAAACTCGGGTGAATCGCTTCGCCAGCGGTCATGCTCGATTCACTGGGAAGCTCGGCTACATTGCCTTCCCGGGTGTGAAGCCAGACTCACTGGGCAACTGGCTGTTTCTATTTCTACCGGCGCAGGCAGCCCTACATCAGCGGCCAAACATCGCAAGACGAACTGCCCTTTTAAGGGCCTACACACTTTCCGAAATCGTTTGTCTATTGGAGTTCCGACAAAATCCGACAACAACCGACAATTCTTGGCTACAATTAGTTATAAGGCTGTTATGAGTTTACACAATTTACAATATTTCACCAAAATTAATTCACTCTATTCTCAGGAGTCTACACGTATTTATAACGTGGGAATTATACAAGTGCAACTTAATTATTCAATCCCAATACCATCTAAGTTATCACAAACTATCACTGATTATCACATGCGCGTCCGGTTCTTTTTCGGCGACTGCTGCTATATTCCAACTGTTCCAATTCAACTGACAACAATACACTTCGAAGGCAGTGTAGCACTCTTATATTTACAGAGCCCTCTCATGATTATGTAGTGAAAAGAGAAAGCCTCAGCACATCAACCTGTACCAGTGTGTGCCGAAAATCTTGAAAGCACCTAAACTGAATCACGACCGGAATAGCTCAGTCGGTATAGCAACGCTCTGCGGAATAGGCGGCCAATTAATTGGGAAGGGCCTTCAATGTCGGGCAGGGACAGTAGATTTTGCTCTACTCCACCTTGTCCATGCAGCTCTGAGGCCCATAGAATCTCTTACCCAACCGGTACTGGGGCGCTTCACACGTGGTTAATGTGACTGAGGCGTGAATGTGACCACACCTCTTTCTATCGTCAAGGTTATGAACATGAAAAGCTATACCGCAACTCCTCCATAAGTCTTCATGGCGTGGATCCCAATTAATTAAGCAGGGCTACTTTACATTTATGTACATTAAATCTTACTTTCTTAGCAGAACTTTGCGTCGCCACCTATTTCGAAAAACTCAGCATAAATGGTTGTTTCAGTGCGCTGTCCGTCTGTAGGATTAGTGATGAATTGGAATGAAGCGGGAGTTGTTTCATCTAGTTTCTCTCCATCCCTTGTACCTCCACTCCCCCATACACCTTCATACCGCGATGCATAATTAAGCAGAACGCCAACGTTACTTTTACCGTTTACATTTATTGTCTGTCGCCGTTAGTCCTAAGAACTACGCCTGTCAGAGATGCAAGATTGAAGGTTATTTTTGTGGGATGTGACGCCGTGTAGTCGCCACGCTGCTCTTTGCTTCTCGCTTGTTACTTGCTTGGTTTACTCTTAAACATTCAAGATGGCTGCAGTAAATTCCTCCGAAACGTCTGTGAAGTACGCTATGTCACATCCCAGAAGAGTGTAGTTTTTAAATGAAAATAGTCCCACGTATTTAGGGGTGTGGATTTGATCTTGAATTAATTGACCAACTTATACACACGACTCGGAACTGCAGACAATTACAGCGACACAGCTAAGCCTTTTCCAGTCTGTTTGTCTTCAATAGCTGTTCGCTGACAATGGCTTCTAACAATGGAAATTCTTCAGTTTCCCGCGCTCTGGTCACAGCTTTCCGCGCAGAAGTCAATTCTCAACTGACATTTATCAACCCTGGAGCTCTCAATCCAATTCTCTGNAATATGACTACAGAACTGTTATGAGTTCGTATAATCTAATACTAAAATAAAGTTTCTTGGTGTGGACACAGTCGCTTTTAAAGCCTTCTTTTCGAAAATGACTAAACTCAGATGCAGGGTTTGATATATGGACAACATTTACACTCTGGAACTTAAGAAATGTGAAGTAAGGTCTTACAGATGACTGAAATTTAAAATTAGTTGAGAGATTAAAAATATACCTTCTATTATGTGTAAAGTGAGATTAATTACATCCACTTATGGTTTCTTCTCCTCCTAGAGCCACAAGACTTTAGGAAACTCTTGGTATAAGTTCTATTACGAAGGCATGCATCAGAGCACCTCGTAGAATAATTGAACATCCATCTTCAGTAACGCAGTTGGGACTACAGTACGGAAGGAAGAGTGCTCAGTCACCCTTAAGGAAGACTGGGTTATAGTGTTCAAGTGTTCTAGAGATACTGAGCAGTACAAAATATCTCTGAAGAGTGATTAATACACTGAGTAGGCAAACTTACGGAAAAAAGGAACCTTTTATGTTCAGCCAGATCTCCAGTGTGGTGAATTTGGTTTCAATTGTAATAGTACAACGTTAACTGGAGCAGGTACTCAAACCCATATGGACCCATGGAATTCAGCTGTAGGGACAGACTCAAATACCAACATCGAAATCCCCCAGAGTTTCAATCAAAGGCTTTCCGATCCATTCTGAACGCACCCTGGTATGTAAACAACCATAGGATCCGTGAAAAGCTACAATGAACACAGTGTTCAGTGAAATAAAAAAGTGAAATACCAAATACTCGTACTTATGGTAAGTGATAAAGTAGATGCTACAAGCCGGAAAGTCCCGGGTTCTCTTCCCGATTAGATGATTTTTTCAATTGACCTAATCCTTCCCGCCGCACTATGGCATTGAGGGTCGACTCAGAGTCTAACAGAAATGAGTACCAGGAATCTTCCTGGGGGTAAAGGGCGGCCGGCGCGGAAGGCCGCCATCTTACCTTACCGCCATCTCTGAACAGACTGTCTAGAGAAAATGTGGGAGTCTTGACTTCTCACAACCCTATGGACCTTCAAGGCCTGTTACAGGGATACCTTTACTTTTCTAACACTAAATACGTAAGAAAATTAGAAAACCACACTCATGCACCGGCAGTGAACCTACTAGACAATAGCGAAACTGCACACAGACTGAAAAGATGCGCCGTCCTAACTACAAGGATTAAAACGATAACCAAGTGAACAAAAGAAAAGTATGAGTTACGCCACTGGGCATAACTTATTCACGAGCCGTTACTTATTGAACATATATATTTATTGCAGATTCTGCAGATTACGTATAATAGATGTGTAAAAAAGAAGTGGGGCAAGTTTTCTCCGAGTACTTCGGTTTCCCCTGCCAATTATCATTCCACCGACTGTCCCACACTCATCAATTATCATAGCAGCCCCTGCTATAGTAGACCAAACAGTGGCTGATGTACCAAGTGGATTCAGTCTCAGTCCACCCTAAGAAATAAAAAAAAGTCATTATCTGTGGATGACGCGACCTCAAAGATATTGCACGCGCAGTATAATTTACTTCATTCTTCAGTCATCATACGTGAAGGGAACTGTATCAAGGACAAAGTTTGTTGGGGTTGATGAGAAGAAGGTTTCTGAGGGATATTTTTATAGCTTCACATTTTCCAGACTGGACAACTTAAGATTCTAAAAAAGGTTTAGACATCGTTGGGAGGCATTAAGATTACAATTTGCTCGAATGTCTCTTTTCTGGGCTATTCAGCAAACCCGTCAGTAAACGTATCTGCACACTGCAACAAAGGATGCTAGGACGAATGCTGAATGAGGAATTGGGAAGGATTTCGGAACAGGAGTTAGCTGCATATTCAAGATACAGTTAACACTCGCTAATCCGTTTACAGTGATTCCTGACTGAAACATGAAAATTGAAAAATTCTGCTCACAGTTGAGTTCGTACTACAAAAGACGTGTGGGATTTAGGGGCAAGAGGGATTAGAGCAAGAGGACTCTCAGACTGTGTTGGGGGCAGCTGGAGGCACCGAAACCACGCAAGAAAATATCCAAGATTGGCTTCAGCTGGTTGAAGGAGACCCTGGATTTCAGCTTCTGGCAGAGGAAGAAATTGCTGTAGTGATTCTTTTATTTATTTTCATCGGCACTATCTATAGTATTAACTTTTCTATTTATTTCATTTAGGGCTATCTTTTGTTTCATTAATCCGAATTATCTGTTAATCCAGATGACCTTCCCCTCTCCTGATCCTTATTAGCGAGTGTTTACTGTACTCTCCCGGCACACCCGGAAAACCACGGAAAGCCTCTCTCAGAATACTCCGTGTCCCGGGCAACATTCGAAATGAGTACCTCACGAATACAAGTCCAAACCATTAGCGCCACTACAGCCTGCTTGATTTCTGCGATGTGACTCCCTATAGTTTGGTAGGTTAGAAGGAACCTGCTGCCTCGAGATCGAATTTCCCTCTCTAAAGATGGAGGCTAAAGTTCCTCAGAAAGGCTACTACCTACCTGCAAGACTACAGTGTGTCACATCACAGAAGATTGTTAACTTAACATTCACTCTTCAGAGCCTCACATTTCAGTAAAAAGGTAATGCTCTTCCTATAACAGGCCGTGGAGGCCCATAGGGATGTGAGACGTCGTGGCTCCCACACTTTCTAGACCATCGGATCATAGATAGCGGTAAGGTTTTCAGCCTTACGCGCCGATCGCCCTTCACTCTCAGGAAGATTCCTGGTACTCATTTCGACCCCAGGGCCATAGTGCGGCTTGAAGGGTTAGGTCAATGGAAAATTCAATGACCTCATCGGGAATCGAAACCAGACGGTGCCAAACACGAGCCGCTGACATTACGATTTGCGTGCTTTGTTTTTGCACAGTTAGTCTTGATGCAAGTGCAGTTCTGTGCGGTGAAAGCGGCTACTCTTTGTTATCTCATTTATCTATTTATTAATTTATTGTTTAACGACGGTGTCAGTGATTCAGCCGACACAGCGTCGGTTGTGAATCTGAGTGAATAATGAGCTCGAAAATATTTGGGTGGACGCGGCCGTATCCTACTCGTAATTTCAATTACTTTCCAAACATTTACCTAGATACATCCAGCGAAACCACGAAAATATCAGCGAGGATAATTGGTCTCTGATGCGGGACTTAAACCCTGGAAGTAATGAATAGGAGATAGAGGTGACAACCACTCGACTGCAACGGGTTAGAAGTTGAACGGCATAGGAATCGTGGTTCGATTTCCAGCAGAGGCAAGAATTCGTTCTCGCCTGCACAGGGTTCAGGGAGACACACGGTAGCGTAATTGGTTGAGGCACTATACTACAAGACGTGTGGTCGCGGGTTCGAATCCCGAGGTCATTGGATTTTCAATTGACCTAATCCTTCCAGCCGCACTATGATCCTGGGGGTGACTGAGCCTATAACAGAAATGAGTACCAGGAATCTTCCTGGGGGTTTAGGGCAGCCGGCGCGTAAGACTGAAAATTTACCTCCATCTGTGAGCCGAACCTCTAGAAAATGTGGGATCCTCGACGTCTCACAACCCTCCGCCGAAGCGTGAAGCTAACGAATCATCTGCATCTAATGCAGAGGTTAAAAATATGTGGAGTTATGCCTCATTCCCTACATGCCTCTGTAACGTGGTTCATAATTGAATACAGACACAAATTTACACTTTTATTACTATTATTGTTGCTCGCGGTAATGTAGTTGGTTGATGCATTACAATACAAGCCGGGAGGTCGCGGGTTCGATTCCCGATGAGGTAACTGAAATCCCTCCAGCCGCACTATGGCCCTGGGTCGAGTCAATCTCTGACAGAAATGAGTACCAGGAATCTTCATGGAGGGTAAAGGCGGCCGGTGCGTACAGCTGACAGCTTCACCGCCATCTGTGAGACAACTCTCTTAGAAAATGTGGGATCCTCGACGTCTCACAAAACTGTGGGCCCCCACGGCCTGTTACAGGGATAGCTTTATATTTCACCTGTTTTTCCTGTGCAGTACTACAGAAGGGTTTTATTGGTGGAAACTCATCCACTTCTTCAGTAGCAACCTCACGACTCATCCAGACAGAAAAGTGTCGCATGGGGACTACTGAATACAGTTACAATTATGCGAACAGACGCGCTTCTGAAGCGGCGGGTAGAGGCTGTTCCTCGAGAGCGCGGCGCGGTAACCGACTGTAAATATGAGAGGCGGCGTCAGTCTACTTCTGTCGTCCCGTGAGGCTTTGCGGTCCGAGGGGCAGGAGAGTTCTCCGACACTCTGTCCGATGTTTCGCCCGTTGCGGTAACTGTGAACAGCGCTATCTTCCGGGATGTGACACCGTGCAGTCCTGAACAAGTTCAGTGACGTTTCGGAGGAAATGACTGCCTCAATTTTCAGGGTCTAATAGTAAGACTCGGAAGCTGTGTATTTCTTGCCGGTTACTTATTTTTTTGTTTTACACTCAGATCCTGAAATCGATGCATTTCCGAAAGTAATTAAATGTCTACCAGACTTCACGGCGTCGCGCCCCAAACTATAATACTCTTCAAAAGAATCCTGGTTTCTGAAATAACAAGTTTTGAATCACTGATATTTTACGCAGACTTTGTTCAGGGTCATTTTGTGACGCTCCTACCAGCCAGACTGTATGATGTCGAGTGATCGATTGACTGATTGGATGGAATTTAGAAGTGGGCGTGGCCTAATCGAGGTACTAGCCTATCATTTGACTCGACGGACAGGGAAAAACCATGAGAATTTTCAGGATTAAAAACGGGTTTCCCAGCCGAGAATAGAACTCAGCCTTCTGAGAAAAATTTTAGAGAGTTGCCGATAAGTTAACACACTCCCTTACACGTTCTCAGAACTGAAAATACAATTTGGTGTGGTTCGAATTCGGGGTCACAATACAAATCCAAACGGAGCTGACCACGGTTCTGTACTCAACAGAAACGTATTGTAACAAGACGCCTGAAAGCCGCAATAGTGGAGCCGGAAAGACTTCATTGCTAGGCAGCAGCTCGGTAAACACGTTCCCGTGGCAACGAATACGCAAGTAACAACAGAGGAATTGCTGGAAACAATGAATTCTGTTCGGTCCATGCAAAGTGATTATAAAAGAAGAGAACTGAGAATTGGTAGTAACCTTGCGAGTCGTGGTAGGCGAAGAAAAGGCAAGTGTCAAATCTGAGACATTAAAACGTGGTCGCGAATCCCATGGGACTCGGTCCCGAGAAAGACTGCTCTGGCAAGGGCTCCCCACAAAAACAAGACCGTAACTGTTAAACAGTAATACATATCTGGTCATTAGCCCCAGGTGGGACTCGACACCAAGACTTACTGACCGACTGAACGTCAGTGGCAATGTGACTTTGACTTTGACTTTGGTAGTGCTATCGTACACTCGACGAAAGGCCAGGCATGTTCATAAGAGACAAACCAACCTTCT
The DNA here is from genome assembly GCF_002891405.2 of Cryptotermes secundus. Classification (NCBI taxonomy): domain Eukaryota; kingdom Metazoa; phylum Arthropoda; class Insecta; order Blattodea; family Kalotermitidae; genus Cryptotermes; species Cryptotermes secundus. The sequence continues at coordinate 3,087 of NW_019725733.1, read as the reverse complement.
CGTCAGAAAGGATGTTACATAAGGACTATGACTGAAGGGCTCAACTGAAAAAAAAAAAGTCTCTGTTCGTGAGTCTCAAGGGGCTTGACGCTAAGACGAACTGATTGGCGGTAAATCGTTAGTCATAAAGTGACTCTGACTCTGACTCTGGTAGTGCTGTGTGAAGTTCAGCTGGGCAAGGGAGGCTGCGAAGAGATGGAGATCAAATTCAGTTGAGGGAATATCTGGCAGGGAGTTCTGAACGAGAGTCGGCGAAGGGAGGACATGAGTGTGGGGAGCTGAAGAATTTCAACTATTAGAAACCGTTGCCAGGGAACGGCTTGTTAAGACACAGCAGGCTGGGAAAATCTTAGCGGGTGCTGTGGTGAACTGTGAACTACGATAATCAGCGATAGTGCTGTGATTACTTGAAGTTCGGAGTTGTGCCAGTAAATCCAGTATCCCATATATATCCCATCTATAGTCACATACACGGTGTGTCCAGGATCCGTTAGGACCTTTTTTTTTATTTTGCCCTGCAATGCCATCTGTTGGCGAGTTGTGGGGTTAAGTTTCTTGAAGTTTCAGCTGTGGCTGTGTATAATTTCAAAGTGCAAGCATCGCTGCAGCATGTGTTCTGACCTTGAAAGTAACAGTACTGTCCTGACGCTCGTCGGAAAATGGCTGTTGAACAGAGAGCCAACATCAAATTTTGATGAAAAGTGTGTACGGTAGTGATTGTTTGTGTAGCTCGAACATTTTTCGATGGTAAGCTGTATTTCGTGAGGGCAAGGAGGACATAGAAGGCGCTCCGAGTGCATCAGAGCTGAGAACAATTCGCACTAAAGAAAATATGAAAAAAGTGACGAAATCCTTGCATCAGACAGATGTGTTTCTGCAAGACTCATCGAGGAACTTTTAGAAATACCAAAAAGTACTGTGCATCAAATTTTGACCGAGAATTTAGGCAAACGGAAGGACTGTGCGCGGTTTGTACACGTGTCTACACGTATTTATAACGTGGGAATTATACAAGTGCAACTTAATTATTCAATCCCAATACCATCACAGTTATCACAAACTATCACTGATTATCACACGCGCGTCCGGTTCTTCTTCCCGCGACTGCTGCTATATTAGAACTCTTCCAATTCAACTGACAACAACAACAACTAATCCTCGAAGGCAGTGTAGCACTCTTATAGAACCTCAGCAGGACACCGGACTTCAGTATGACCTTGTGGACAGCAATCAGCGCTCTCAGTTGTAGGTCCACCCCAAACTGGTCCGCTCCCCACTCTGCGGTAATGGTATAAATATGAGCGTGTCCAACTGCCTGACATGAGACTGTGAGGTGAGTTTCAGACACTTCAACCTCATCAGACAGTCCTCATCTTAAAAATATGAAAATCCACAGAGGAGAGGCACAAGAACCATGAGACGGGGTGTGTGAAAACGTCCAAGTTGCCATCCCAACTCACAGGGCACAGTGTCTGGCACAAGGGAGTTGCAGTCTGCCGGAGTGTAACCATGACCTGCAGCGACACATGAACACTCACTAGGGAAAGAAACCTGACCGACATATCTCCATATTTTCTTCAAGCTCTAGGACCGGTATCACTGTGGGTGGGGGCTCTTCTTGTTTCGCCGCCTCAGGTTTCGTGCACACTGAAGCCGGCTTTTACTCTTATAGACGCGCCTCCGTCGTTTCTCGTCAGGCCATAGTCTTTACGTCTATTTAGGTTTTAAATACGGACACCATCTCCATGTGGCTGGTGCCCATATATTCTCGCATGACGGTCATCTTTTCTCGCCAGTCTTCCTCGTCGTGGTCCATCGTTTCTCGCCGGGCTTTCCACTGTCTTCAAACCTCTTCAATTTAGCTTTTCTCTCCGCCTTCCATTTTTCCTTCAGGAGTTCCATCATCTGCTGTGAGTCCATTATCTTCTTGTAAGATAACATTTTATGAACTCGTAAATTCGAATTTTCGTCGAGGCGTGTTGAAGTTCGTAAACAAATTCTGACAACAGTGTAACGTATTTTGCTACTGAAGACGCCGTTCAGATTGTTAATTCCTTTGTTTAACAATGTGGTATCATCCCACAGATTACCACGTTATTTCTACATAGCTCACTAACCAGCTCACGTTTTACAATCGCGCGCGCCAACCAATCACGTTGCTTACAAACCTCGCATTTATACAGCACTTGCTCTTTAGCCCAATTCCATATCATTACACACGATAGTCAATAGGCGGTCAGCAAATATCGCTCCTCCGTCACGCATGATATAAAAGGCGGAGCACAAAGCTCGCAAGTCGTCACGGATTGTTAAATAAATTGATGCTTAGGCTGCTTCAATTTCCTACACTGACACATGTCCCTGGACATATTAGTATTAAAATAAAAAAGACATATATATCACATATCCCCATAAGGTGCAGCAAGAGAACACACACAAAAAAAGAATAACCACTCCTTTAATCGTTAAGGAGGACCAAATAGGGGGGGAGAGATAGAGAGTGTTTGAAAAAAATCTCTACACTCGGAAGAAAAATATGACCAAGTGTCCCAGGCGGAGCCCGATGCCAAGAGTGACCGTGCCGTCTGATTGTCGGCAGTAAGCTTCTGCTCTGCTCTGCAAGTCGTCAGTAACCACATCAGCCAGTCAGCTATCACTTCGTACAGAGAGATCGGTCTTCGGAATCATCGAAACTTCGCTGCTTCAAGTACGGCTGCCTCGGATGTCCTGCGTTCATGCTCGATTCACTGGGAAACTCGGCTACATTGCCTCGCCGGGTGTGAAGCCAGACTCACTGGGCAACTGGCAGTTTCTATTTCTACCGGCGCAGGCAGCCCTACATCAGCGGCCAAACATCGCAAGACGAACTGCCCTTTTAAGGGCCTACACACTTTCCGAAATCGTTTGTCTATTGGAGTTCCGACAAAATCCGACAACAACCGACAATTCTTGGCTACAATTTGTTATAAGGCTGTTAAGAGTTTACACAATTTACAATATTTCACAAAAATTAATTCACTCTATTCTCAGGAGTCTACACGAATTTATAACGTGGGAATTATACAAGTGCAACTTAATTATTCAATC
>NW_019725732.1:0-1094 GCF_002891405.2 Cryptotermes secundus | reverse complement strand
ACCCATTCAAAACGCGGCCGCAACGTATACTGAAGGGAGCTTACGACTTGTGTGAATCACCACACTCAAGGACAAACATAGATAAGACTTCTCAGCTGAGAGGTACAGTGCGTGGACTCGCCAGAAGACCACATTTCTCGGGCAATTATCTCCGTAACCGTTCAACTTTGGACATAGGTGTTTTGGGTTATATCGGCATACTTTAACATAAGGAATACCCTCCCGAAGTTTGGCATATTCCTCCTGGGACATCCTGTATATATGGAAGGTTTCTTTTATGTTAATGATGTTCTCTTCTTTTGGCGTTCTCAACCATTTCCGTGATTACTGTCATCGGTCCGTAATGGTGGCATTTGTTTAGTATATGTTGGGCAAATGCTGATTAGACTTTGTTTAGTCTTATACACTCAGATGCCAAAAGTCATGCTATAGTACTATATAAATTTATTTTTAAGTGGCGCCACCATCCCCTGACGGCTTGGGAATGCCCAGAGCAGTATCAGTTGTGAGGTGTTCTCTCGTGAGTCAGGTTGAACACTGGCCAGTCTGCTCATGGCAAGCCGACATGAATTATCAGAGTTTGTACGGGGCATGATAGTGGGTGCCAGGCGGTTGGGACATTNAAGTTGTGCGGTCATTCAACATTCCTCGATCCACGGTGTCACGTGTGTACCGGGAATACCTTGTGGAAGGCATTTCCACCCACCGTGGACAGCGCAGTGGCCGACCACGGGTGCTTAATGATCGTGACCAGCGTCGTCTAGTTTGAATTGTCCGTGATAACAGGCAAGCGACACTGGCTAAAATCAGATCCACATTCACTGCAGGAGGTACCAGACGCATATCCAACAGGTCAGTGCAGAGTTCTTTAGCTTCCATGGGATATGGGAGCAGAAGATAGACCAGAGTGCCTCTGTTAACACCACAACACCGGACACAGCACCTCACCTGGGCTTGTGACGTCGCTAATTGGACCCTGGAGGATTGGCAACATGTGGCGTGGTCCGATGAGTCACGGTACCAGTTGTTTAGGGCGGATGGTAGGGTTAGGGTGTGGCGCAGACCCCATGAGGCCATGTACCCCAGTTGTCAAC
>NW_019725731.1:0-1423 GCF_002891405.2 Cryptotermes secundus | reverse complement strand
CAGCGTGGTTTTCAACACCCACACCAAAGGATGGAAGAAATGAATTAGATAATATCCCTTTCCATATACTTGAGCTGGTAACCGAAATATGCAGAGCACGAAGCAGATGGCATAGATCAAGGAAGATAAAATGATGACAGGCTCATTTATAACAGACTAAGGCGAAAACTGTGTAACGCCTTGACAAACGCGAAGAATAAAACACTCCAACATTACATCGTGTCTCTATTAAAGACGGCCACACAATCTGGAAGACAACAGCGAATTTCAAAGACCCCAAATATTGATACAGCCGTGAGAAAATCGGACAGAAGGTTAGCATAAAGTGATAGTGATAAAGTCACAACGCTCGCTGAATATCTTGAGCAGGTATACACAAACCAAAATGGCAGTGAAATTGAAAATTTCCTGGAAATACCATCTCAAATGTCGTTACTAATCCTTCCCTTCACACCTAGATAGGTAGTACAAGAAATTAAGAACACAAGAACATGACAACAAAGCACCCGGTTATGACCTTATCACAGGAAAAATACTCAGATACCAAGAAAAGCATGCTCAGACTGTAGTACTAACCGACGTGTGTGGAAATTTGCTCAGACCATTCTCATGGGGGGGGGGGATTCCAGCTGGGTCCACTCGACACGGCGGCCACTCATTGGCCTATTGTAGTTGGCCTATTGGCCGTGTAGTTATGATGATGCAGAATTTAGGGGAATGAAGATTAGAAGGGAAAATCGAAGTACTCGAAGTAAACCTGCCTCAGCGTCACTTCCTTCACCACAAATCCCACTTGACTAAATTAGGGCTTGATCCCGGGCAGTCGCGTTGGGAAGTCAGCGACTAACCCCTTGAGCTATGGAGCAGATTCTGCTCAGATCATGATATCTAAACCTATGTAACCAGCCAGTAAAGTCAATTCTTATCGGCCGATTACTTTGCTGCCGGTCACATCGAACGTTTTCAAATATTCTGGGGAAGAGAATTAGAAACGACCTATAACTGTCAACTCTTATTCTCGATTACCAATTGCGATTCAGGGAAGAACACTCCACAATAGAAGAAACTCATAGAACCGTAAACAAGATCGCAACAAGCCCCTAAATAAAAATATTGGGTACAGCAGTTTTCCTTAATGTAATTCAGGCGACTCACAAGGTCTGGCACATTGAAATAATATACAATATAATCAAAAAAGCATACCCCACCTCATACTACCTATTTCTATAGTCATAAGTCACTGGAAGACACTTTCAAATACACTATAATAATTAAGATCCAGATTGGAACCGGGTGAATCCGGTATATGGCGATGAAGCGTGATGGGGCCTCTAATATACTTCATATATACTGCAGACTTTCCCCCAACGATCAACATTACAATCGCAATTTTCGCGGATGACACAGCCCTGCTTGCAGCAAA
>NW_019725730.1:0-460 GCF_002891405.2 Cryptotermes secundus | reverse complement strand
GGCGATCGGCCCCTCTGCTCCGATGACTGCTTTGACGCTGCCCTAGTTGGTGTTGCCGCTGCTGAAGTTGCTAGGTCATAGCTGGTTTCGGCTTGACCCAACTGCACCGCTTCTTCCTTCAGTTGACATTATTAGTGTTTGGGTTTCAGGATTTGGATCCAATAATGTGGACAGCAGCAAACAGTTAGAGACTGTTTACGATTCATAGTAAGTGGGGGAAGGAGTGGGCATGTGAAAGCTGACAGTGGGTTTGACTAGTTAGTGGAGATGAGTCTCTCTTCAGGTCGGATACGGGTCAGGCTCGGACAAGTGAGGGTGAAGCACCTCTAATCAACACAATTCACTGTACCACCACAACACTTTATTGTTGTTCTTCTTAAAGACACTCGGCTGCATAAATTGGTTTTGGCTTACCAGCAGCTGGTGGTACACTTACATTAAAATGCACTCAATCACCTCG
>NW_019725729.1:0-664 GCF_002891405.2 Cryptotermes secundus | reverse complement strand
CTGGTAGCTTGATAAATTGCTTGATTTGCCTTTCAAGCTTGCTACGTTTTTGTTCCTAGCTTTCTTTCTTTACGTTGTTAGCTTGATTTTGTTGCGTTGCTATCTTGGTAGCTTTGCGTTGCTACCTTACTAGCTTTGCGTTGCTATGTTCCTAGATTTGCGTTGCTAGCTTCTTAGATTGCTAGCTTGCTAGTTTTGCGTTGCTAGCTTAATAGATTTGTGTTGCTAGGATGGTAGCTTTTGTTGCTAGCTTGTTATTTTTGCGTTCTAGCTTGCTAGCTTTACAATGCTTATTTGCTATATTTGCTTTTCTTACTTGCTAACTTTGCGTTTGTAGATCCTTTGCTTTGCGGTGCTTGTTTTCTTGCTTGCTTTGAGTTTCTTGCTTGCTAGTTTTCGTTGCTTGCTTGCTAGATTTGCGTTCCTAGTTTGCTAGCTTTGCGTTGTTAGATTGCTAGCATTGCGTTCCTAGCTTGCAAGTCTCGCGTTGCTACCTTGCAAACTTGGTGTTGCTAGCTTGCTTGCTTTGCGTTGCTAGCTTGCTATATTACTAGATTTGCTTTGCTAGCTTGCTAGCTTTGCGTTGCTAACTGCCTAGCTTTGCATTGCTATTTTGCTTGCTTTGCGTTGCAAGCTTGTTAGCTTCATAGATATGCGTTGCTAG
>NW_019725728.1:0-611 GCF_002891405.2 Cryptotermes secundus | reverse complement strand
CTTAGGATTTATAGAATGTAAATAAATTCAATTCAATTCAAAGAACTGTATGGTTAAGCTATTGCAGTCTAGAGAAAATATTTCCCCAAGTTGCGAGAAGTGCATAGTAGAACTTTCTGATTCAGTATGGACACAACTGGAAAACAATGAATGGATTTATTTCATCCCAACAAGTGAGAGCATTGCAATTCTCTGTAATGACAAGCACCCAGCCGAAGTGGCACTAACTGGGATGGGTAAACTAAGAATGAATACTAATTGTAGAGGTTACAGTAAATCAGCTCTGCTCCAAACACATTCTGTTGTCACTGTAAACAGTCTGATGCAAGCAAAGGACTTGATGTCCAGAGTGAATCTGGAGTACGAGTGTTGTGAGGAATTAGGCATGAAGATCAATTTTAGTTCCATACATTTGAATACAAATTCTAAACACATTGTATCACATTTGGATGATTTAAATATTGCAAGCCTTAAGATTGCTGAAGTCAAGCGCATCATCATGGAACAAGAATGGGAAAGGTTACACACAACTTCCCATGACTCTTATTCTGCATTGGTATATGTTTGTGTTAATAGGACGAAATTTAGATTCAGATTTGTTTTATGTTGGT
>NW_019725727.1:0-584 GCF_002891405.2 Cryptotermes secundus | reverse complement strand
TCAGTAACATGCTATATGTGCGATACGTACACTTGCCGAAAGGCCCATCTAATTCACAAGAGGCAAACCTACCCCCTCGTCAGAGAGAATGCATATAAGGACTGTGACCGCAAGAGTTCAGTTGCAAAAACAAATAAATAAATTAAAGCCTCGTGAGCCCCCAAGGGGCTTGACGCCAGTCATAAAGTACCTGTGAATCTGACGGAACCTGTACAGCTGCTTATAACTATCCTAACGTCTTCGCTGTAACTCTTATCAGAAGGGTGAGCGGGCGGAGCCTAGGAACCTTCTAACANACATTGCGGTAAATGGAGGTCCGCACACTGGCGCGGTACTCCGAGGAACGCGATATTATCGCAGTCGGTATATCGCCTCGGTATTTCGGTCTACCGAGTGCTCGGTAGACCGCTCGGTATCGCAGCGGTAAATACTCATGGATCCGTCTTTGNTTGACCTTGGCACTAGTTGGGGGTTAGTTGTAAGCTTCACGTCCCGGCCGCTTTACCCCAGCGGAAAAAGCCCCCAATACCAACTGGATGGGAGGTTGGTTGGGCACCGGAGCTGGTCTGGACGACATGAAGAAG
>NW_019725726.1:0-396 GCF_002891405.2 Cryptotermes secundus | reverse complement strand
AGGTAAAAGTATTAATTGTATTCAATATAATATACTCTAACGTGTAATACGTCGTCCATCGAATACCAACAAATCGTTGCCTAGTATAACCGTGGCAACGAACTGTTGAAACAGCGGGTCGTTGCCTAGAATAACCGTGGCAACGAACTGTTGAAACAGCGGGTCGTTGCCTAGGAATGACCGTGGCAACGAACTGTTGAAACAGCCGTTCGCTGCCTAGGAATAACCGTGGCAACGAAATTTTCATTTTGATTTTATTGTTTCATGTTACCTTGCGTTGGAATTGGGCTGAGTCGTTTGCCGTAGCGTTCATTTCGTGAGTATAATTTATTTTTTTGTTTTAATTTCGTCTTCTTAACTGTTTCCCTTATTTTCCGGTGCAATTGGCGGTCGGAT
>NW_019725725.1:722-1204 GCF_002891405.2 Cryptotermes secundus | reverse complement strand
TAATGTTAAAATTATACGCAATTCGTTGAATTCGTACAAAATTCATTAAAATTCCTTAATTTAACTTCGAATCTGTTTAAGATTCGTTAAATTTCAGGAAATATTATGTAAATCCTAGAAAAGTCTACCAGAATTCCCAAATTAGTTTGAAATCTTTCACAAAATAATAGATATATTTGTGTTAACCTGAAATCGAGAAAGAATTAATGGATAAATTATATGAATTTTTTTAAGAAGATTAAATTTAATTTAGTATTCCTAAAATTATCAAAAAATCCATCAAAATTTTATTAAATTTAATTATTCCTTAATTATCGTCAAACAATTCGACAGATTTCCATAAATGAAAAGTGGAATCTTTGACAATTTGTTCAAAATCTTTATATTAAATTGAAATCTGTAATAATTATAAGTAAAATTTTTTGAATTCTTTGAAACCTTTCAAACCCTGGTATATATACGTTAAATTTAACATAATATCA
>NW_019725725.1:0-678 GCF_002891405.2 Cryptotermes secundus | reverse complement strand
ATTGACTAAATTTTCCCGATTATAATGTAGAAATCGTCAATATTTTGGACAGAATTCCATTTAATAAGAAGAAATCGTTCACATATTGTCTGTAATTCCTTATATTAACGTGAAATCTTCAAAGAATATACGGAAATAAACAATTCATAAAATAGTATGAGTTCGTTGATAATTTGTGTAAATTCTACTAATTAACTTAAAATTACTGAACATTATATTAAAATTCATTAAATATTTTAGTAATTATCAGAAATTTGAAGTAATTTCTAAAATTAGAGTGAAATCTTTTATAAATTTATTGAAATTTTTTATTTTAACGTGAACATTTCAAAGAATTTGAGGTTAAAATTATATACATTTCGTTGAATTCGTTCAAAATTCAATTAAAATTCCTTAAACTAACTTTGAATAGTTCTATGTTTCTTTAAATTTCAGGATATATGTTGTAAATCGTCGAAAAGTCTGCTAGGATTCCCAAACTTAGTGTGAAATCTTTCACAAAATAATTGATATATTTAAATTAACTTGAAATCGAGAAAGATGTATTGGATAAATTATATGAATTTGGTTTAAGAATGTCAAAATTAGTTTAGTATTCCTTAAATTATCATAAAATCCAAAAAATTTTATTATATTTAATTAATCCTTAATTATCATCAAACAATTCGATAGATTTCC
>NW_019725724.1:0-1176 GCF_002891405.2 Cryptotermes secundus | reverse complement strand
CTCCCGATCCATTTCAGCAGCTCTGCAGGATTTTGGGCAACTTTGTCGTTCGTCCTGAGAGCCACCTTCACAGGTTGGGGCAGGTTCTTGGCTTCGGTAATCTTCAGCCTACTTCCTGATTTTAATCTGTGATTATCTGTGGTTCTAATGAGCCACTGTCCAGACTGTTGGTTGACACATGTATATACTAATGCACCTTCCTCCAGTCTATGATTTCAGGTGTGGTAGTTCTCCCAAAGGAGTCCTACATAATGCCTGTCCCAGTTCCTCCAGAATGGAGTCCTGGTCTCCCTTTGTTAGCTTGTCTTCAGGATACGTTTCCTTGAAGATAGCTACCTTTATATTGGTCAGAGCCTCCTTGTAAGTCCCTGGGCCTTTTCGGAGCTCTGGCCGTTTCTGTAGCCTTGGCCTCTTAACGGTCCGGTGGGGGTTTCTCCCTGCTTGGGCGAGTCTACATTTCCTGGTTGCTGACTGCCCCCAGTTCCTGCTTGCTTGCCCCAGCTCTTGACCCTTTTAATTTCCATCTAGCGTATCCAGAAAAGGCCTTCTTCGCTAGACGGGGTCCACCTACTCCAGAGACTAGGTGTCCCAGTCCTTCTCCTGCTGCAGGTGTGCTAAAAGTACTAGCCTCTGTAGTGGTATGTCAGTACTACTGACTCCCAAGAGAGGAGTTTTTGGTTTTACCCCAGGTAGGTTTCGAGCCACTGGTTCATCCCTGCCTTTGGCTGAAAGTTCATCAGCATGTTTGCTGGTTGAAAGTGTGTCCCTTAGTGGTTCACCATAGCTTCCAGCCCCCTGCTGAAGCATTTCTCATAGAAATCCCCTTGGAGGGGGGTCCCTCTTCAGTTTAAGGTCCTTACAACTGGTTTTTAGTTTGGTTCCTTTCATTTTGGTCCCATGAGGGGGAGGGGATGAGGGGATCATTCAAGACACTGGCCAATTACCATCCCAGTGCCATGCAGCCCTCAGCACGATGCCTCACACCTTGGCTTAGGTGGTCGAGGCTGCCCATAATTTTAGAGTTGTATCTAAGCATCTCCAGTATTGAACACTTGTTTATTGTTGTGTGTTTTATGACAATACATTGATGAATTTGTCCTACTAAAAGTATACTTGAGAATAGATTTCTTATCTAGGGAAGTAGAATAAATTTAATAAGGCTTGAAACATATCATT
>NW_019725723.1:0-506 GCF_002891405.2 Cryptotermes secundus | reverse complement strand
AAATCCAGCAAGATAGCAACGCAAACTATCAAGCTAGCAACGCAATTCGAGCAATCTAGCACGCTATCAACGCAAAGCTAACTAGCTAGCTACGCAAAGTTAGCAAGATACCAAAGCCAAGCTAACAACGTAGCATCGCAAAAATACGAAGCTAGCAAAGTAAAGCTAGCAATTTAGTAACGCAATGCTAGGGAGCTAGGAACGAAATCTAGCCAGCAAAACGCAAAGAATGCAGGGAAGCTACGCAAATATTGCAAGCTAGCAACGCAAATCTAGCAAGAAAGCAACGCAAATTTATCAAGCTAAAAGCTAACCACCAAAGCTAGCAAGCTAGAACCGCAAAGTTAGCAACCTAGAAACACAAACCTAGCAATCTAGCAATCTAGCAAAGCAAAGTTAGCAAGTTAACAACGCAAAGCTAGGGAGATAGCAACGCATAGCTATCGAGCTAGAGACCCAATGATAGCAAGCTAGCAACGCAAATCTAGTAAGAGAGCAACGCAAAG
>NW_019725722.1:0-379 GCF_002891405.2 Cryptotermes secundus | reverse complement strand
CCAGGCAGTGATCAAATTCTGTCAGGTAGTGATCAGATTCTGTCAATACTTATTCAAGTAGGAGGTGAAATATTACATTCTAAGATCCACAACCTAATTACTTCTATTTGGCATAAGGAAAAATTGCCTGATCAGTGGAAGGAGTCTATTATTGTAGCAGTTCACAAGAAGGGTGATAAAACTGACTGTAGTAATTATCCAGGGATATCACTGCTATCAACTTCATATAAAATTTTGTCCAATATTCTTTCAAGGTTAAGTTCATATATGGACGAAATTATTGGGGATCATCAGTGTGGGTTTCAACGTAACAGATCAACCACAGATCAGATCTTTTGCACGGGTCAGATATTGAAGAAAAAATGGCAGTACGATGAGA
>NW_019725721.1:0-1087 GCF_002891405.2 Cryptotermes secundus | reverse complement strand
GCAGCAACCTCCGCCATTTGCCGTGCAGCGATCAAGCAACCTCCAGCCACGGCCGCAGTGCGGCCAGGCCACTTACCTTTTCACTAGCCATTCACCGTAACTAGCCTTTCTCCTTACCGGCGCGCGCCGCGCTACCTCACCGATCAATCATCTCAGCAGCTACGGTCCTTTTCAGGGCCAACAAATTGTTCCGAAGAAGTGGGTTGTCATAGGAGTAATGACAAGACTACACACACGTTAAAGAGTACCCCACAAGTTCATGCACAGCATAATGTTTCTGGCAGATTTCTTCCCTTCTGAAGAACAGACTCACAAAGTGTAACACTTAGAAGAAACTGTACTGGTCATAAAAATATTTCATTTCTCTTTCTGTTTGAAACACTTTCCACTGTGATAAATAATTATCAAGTTGCATAATGCACAAAAAACACACAGTCTCTATTATTTTTGACAGAATTTTTACGAAATGTGGAATGTATCAAATTAGGTTAGTAAAAATGCCTTATATGAAACACTGAAAACCCATTTACCAGTTCTCAAGTTGTTGCATGCAGGCAGACAGACACAGCTCATAATATGAAAAATTTAGATTTCCTTTAAAATGGTTTCTACTCTTAAATTCATTTTACTTGGAGGAATGTTTTAACTTCATACTAATTTTTTCTGCTATACGTTGGATGCCCAGTAGTATACTTTTATGTTTCATTATTGTAGTCTTGTGTCATATTAGTAGGTTGCATTCTTTTACATATATATTTTATAACTCTTAATGATTTACTCATTGTGATTTGTCTTGGATAATATGTCTAACTGTTATGGATTAAGTATAATTAATATTGATTTATATAATTGATGGGATTTGACCTGCTGTCTTGGACTATTTCTATATCCACCCATGTAAGGATCCATGGAAGTAAATGAATGAATAAATGATATCACACCCCATATCTAAGAAAACCTTATCTTTTGGCTTCCCTCAGCAAAATTATTTCTAGAATGGAAGTGACCTGAAATGTTATGTAGAAAACCTCAAATAAACCTAAAAAAACATGGGCAGTGTTCAACATAATAATGGTATAATGGCACT
>NW_019725720.1:0-602 GCF_002891405.2 Cryptotermes secundus | reverse complement strand
TGCTACCTTTCCGTAGCTAGCTTGCTAGCTTAGAGTTTCTTGATTACTTGCTTGCGTTATTTGCTTGCTGCTTTCCGTTGCTAGCTTGCTAGATTTGCGTGGCTAGTTTGCTATCTTTGCGTTGCTAGCTTTCTAGCTTTGCGATGCTAGCTTGCTAGCTTTGCGTTGCCAGCTTGATTGGTTAGCGATGCTACATTGATTGCTTGGCGTTGCTAGCTTGCTAGCTATGCGTTGCTAGCTTGATAGCTTTGCGATGCTATCTTTTCTATTTTTGCGTTGCTAGCTTGCCAGGTTTCCGTTGCTTGCTTGCTAGCTTTGCGTTGCTAGCTTACTAGCTTTGCGTTGCTTACTTTGCGTATCTTGCTTTCTAGCTTTGCGTAGCTATCTTCCTAGCTTTGCGTTTCTAACTTGCTAGCTTTCCGTTGATAGCTTGCTAGCTTTGTGTTGTTGCCTTGCTAGCTTGGCTTTGTTAGCTTGCTAACTTTGAGTTGCTAGCTTGCTAGATTGCTAGATTAGCGTTGCTAACTTCCTAGCTTTACGTTGCTATCTTGCTAGATTTGCGTTGCTAGCTTGATAGTTTTGCGTTGCTAGCTTGTTAGATT
>NW_019725719.1:0-390 GCF_002891405.2 Cryptotermes secundus | reverse complement strand
TAGCATTTCGTTGCTAGCTTGGTAAATTTGCGTTGCTAGCTTGCTTGTTTTGCGTTGCTAGCATGCTAGATATTCGTTGCTAGCTTGCCAGCCTTGCGTTGATAGCTTGCCAGCTTTTCGTTTCTATCTTGCAAGCTTTGCGTTGCTAGCTTGCTAGCTTTGCTTTGTTTGTTTGCTAGATTGCTAGATATGAGTTGCTAGCTTGTTAGCTTTGCGTTGCTCTCTTGCTAGCTTTACGTTTCTAGCTTGCTATGTTTTCGTTGCTAGCTTGCTAGCTTTCCGTTGCTAGTTTGCAAGCTTTCCGTTGCTAGCTTGCTAGTATGTTAGATTTCCGTTTTTAAATTATAGGTTTGCGTTTTTAGTTTTCTAGCTTTCCGTTGCTAGCTTATT
>NW_019725718.1:0-449 GCF_002891405.2 Cryptotermes secundus | reverse complement strand
CAACATACGCTCGTCAATTTGCTTTTAGAATTCCAGTTTAAAATTGAAAATTTTTTAAAATTTGAAATTCAAAATTTAAAGTTTTAAATTTTAAACTGGAATTCTAAAAGCAAATTGACGAGCGTATGTTGGCGAGATTTTAAACAAAACTGACAGGCTGGTTTTTTAGATTTTGGATTGTGTGCAGTGTGACAGCTATGTAGTGAAAAATACACCTGATGATGGCCACTTACGGCCGAAACATGTAGTGTAGAGGAAGAAAAGATAAAGAACCACAACCAAATAAATTGTTGCATTCACGACGGCATTTGTATTATTACATATACAGAGTTTATTGACTCTGTATTTCTCTTATTGTTAAGTGAGATACTTTCGGTGCTGAATGGAAATTTAGATAATATAGATTGGAGAAAACTACACAGTGAGGAGCTTCATAACTTGTACTCTTC
>NW_019725717.1:0-1551 GCF_002891405.2 Cryptotermes secundus | reverse complement strand
TTGGGTACTAGCTTGCATTCTTTGCTTTTCTAGATTGCCAAATATGCGTTGTAAGCTTCCAGCTTAACGTTGCTAGGTTGCCAGCTTTGCGATGCTAGCTTGCCAGATTTGCTTTGCCAGCTTGCTAGCTTTCCGTTGCTAGCTTGCTATCTTGCTATATATGCGTTGCTAGCTTGCTAGCTTTGCGTTTCTAGTTTGCTAGTTTTGCGTTGCTAGATTGCAAGCTTTGCGTTCTAGCTTGCTTGCTTTGCGTTGCAAGCTTGCTATTTTTGAGTTCCTATATTGCCAGTATTGCGTTGCTTGTTTGCCACCTTTGCGTTGCTATCTTGCCAGCATTCGGTTGCTAGATTGCCAGCTTTGCTTAGCTATCTTCCTAGCTTTGCCTTGCTAGCTTGCCCTTTACTTTGCTAGCTTGCCAGCTTTGCGTTGCTATCTTGCTAGCTTTGTGTTACTCCTTGCAAGCTATGCGTTGCTAGGTTTCTAGCTTGCTAGATTAGCGTAGATAGCTTGCTAATTTTGCATTGCTACCTTGCTAGATTTTCTTTGCTATCTTGCTAACTTTGCGTTGCTATCTTGCTATCTTTGAGGTGCTAGCTTGCTAGCTTTGCGTTGCTAGCTTTCCAATTTTGCGTTGCTACTTTGCTAGCTTTGCGTTGCTAGCTTGATAGATGGCTAGATATTCGTTGGTATCTAGATAGCATTGAGTTGCTATCTTGCTTGATTTTCGTTGCTAGCTTGCTAGCTTTGCGTTATTAGCTTTCTAGCTTTGCGATGCTAGCTCGCTATCTTGGCGTTCCTTGCTTCGTAGATTTCCGTTGCTAGTTTGCTAGCTTTGCTTTGCTAGCTTGCTAGCTTTGTTTTTCTAACTTGCTAGCTTTGTTTGCTAGCTTGCTATCTTTGTGTAGCTAGCTTGACTGTTTTTCGTTGCTCTCTTGCCAGCTGTCCGTTGCAAACTTGCCAGCTTTGAGTTGCATGCTTGCCAGCCTTGCGTTCCTAACTTGCCAGCTTTGCGTTGCTAGCTTGCTAGCTTTGCTTTGGTAGCTTGCTAGCTTTGCGTTTCTACCTTGCTAGCTTTGCGTTGTTACCTAGCTAGATTTGCGTTGCAATCTTGCTAGTTTTGGTTGTTTAGCGTTTCTTGCTTGCTAGGTTTGCAATGCTAGTTTGCTAGCTTTGTGTTGCTAGCTTGCTAGATTTGCGTTGCTAACTTGGTAGCTTGGCCTTGCTAGCTAGGTAGCTTGAAGTTTTAGCTTGCTTGCTTTGCTTCGCTAGCTTGCTAGATTTGCGTTGCTAGCTTGCCAGTTTGCGTTGCTATCTGGATAGATTTGCGTGGCTAGCTTGCTAGTTTTACGTTGCTGCCTTTGCTAGCTTTCCTTTGCTAGATTGGTAGATTTGCGTTGCAAGCTTGCTAGCTTTGCGTTGCTACCTTGATAGCTTTAAGTTGCTAGCTTCGTAGATTTGCGTTGCCAGCTTGATAGGTTTGCCTTGTTAGCTTGCTAGCTTTTCTTCGCTAAATAGCTAGCTTTGCGTTTCTAGCTTGATAACTTGCTATAT
>NW_019725716.1:0-1179 GCF_002891405.2 Cryptotermes secundus | reverse complement strand
TGCAGAATTGGCGGCTCCTGAAGAAGGGCTCAGCTCCACGAGTGAGTAAGTAAGTACTAATATGATCTACAAATTTAGAAAACATTTTAATAATCCAGATCTGTTTGTCATTAATTGATAATCATAACAAAGATGGCTGCTGATGGTACAATTTTAAACATGTATTGAAGAGGCTGTTACACCTCTCTAGCTTATATGAACATTTAACATAGAACTGGTTATAAATGTGTGATGCTGGAAGACACCTAATTGGTAATTTAAGTGATTATATGCAATTGTGACTATGTTTTTATAGTAAGTTATTTAATTTATGGTCTAATTGAATTTTATTATATGTGATATTATGATGTATAAGTTTGCCTATCTGCAACCTGCAAAATTGATGTTAACCTATTGTTTCAAATAATGGACTCATACAATTTTGTATATGTATTTTGAAGATTATTTTGATATGTATTTTGAGGACCACTTCCACATCCTGGTTATGTACTGTATGGACCTATGGAAAATAAATAAAATGAATGAATGAATGAGTGCTGCATGCTGTTATTTTGCATTGTGAAAGAATTGGTATGGATGCCAGTGAATATGAATATATGCTTAACTTCCAGGCTCGAGGTACTCAGTTGGACCAAATGTCTTCAGGCAACACGCTTATCAGTGGGATGCAGATATTTTTGCACCTGATCAGTCTCCATTTCCAGAGACCCTTGGCCAGTTTTGGTAAGTGATTAAGAGAAATTTTCATAACAATTCATACTTATTTTTGTGTGCTTTATTTAATGATACTGCCATAGCTCAGATTATATAGCAGTGAATGAGAAAATGATTAGTGAGTAATGAATTGGAAAGGATGTGGAAGGAAGTGGTTTTAATATACTTTGAGACACTATCTTTGCTGGCAGGTTTGAAGAAAACAATTTATCCCTCAGGTTGAGATTTGGATCTGTCATTCTTGAATGCAAAGGAGTGTTGACCATATGACAAGGAAGTCTATTAGAATTTCTTTAGCTACTGAAAATAACTGCCATTGTCCTATGATCCCTGCAGTTCAAGATTATGTAACACATGCAGGTCCCAAGTTTTTTGGATCAGATCAAGAAAGAAATGTCTTGATTCAAACTGCTCTCAGTTTCAGACTTTGTGGAATTGAAAGAACTACTTTGCATTATGAATACA
>NW_019725715.1:386-451 GCF_002891405.2 Cryptotermes secundus | reverse complement strand
CTAGGTTTGCTTTTCTAGCTTCGTAGCTTGCTAGATTTGCGTTGCCAGATTCCTAGCTTTGTGTT
>NW_019725715.1:0-200 GCF_002891405.2 Cryptotermes secundus | reverse complement strand
AATTTGCGTTGCTAGCTTGCTAGATTTGCGTTGCTAGCTTGCTAGCTTTGCGTTGCTAGCTTTCTATCTTTGCGTTGCTAGCTTGCTAGCTTTGCGTTGCTAGCTTGCTAGCTTTCGTTGCTAGCTTGCTAGCTTTGCGTTACTCGCTTGCTAGGTTTGTGTTGCCAGATTACTAGCTTTGCGTTGCCTGCTTGCTTGCC
>NW_019725714.1:0-779 GCF_002891405.2 Cryptotermes secundus | reverse complement strand
AAGCTCTCCGCCTTAATCTTCATAGGATCCACCTCATCCTGAGGACGTGCATCTTGTTCGTCTTCCATTATTATCGACATTTCTGTTCGTTGATAACTCTTTTCACTCTTTACCCCAGTTATGAGAAAAGATGTGGATTCAAATAAGTTGTTTATTCGTGATTCAGTCGAAACATATAGCAGAATGTCATCGTGCATTTCCGAACCTCTATTCTTATGATCCTTTCCAGGGCAAAGTTTCTGTGTGGGATTAGTTGCCATAAGGTCTTGTTCCGACTGTGATTCTTTTAGCGTTCTCTTCTTAATGTTATGATGACTTGGAAATATCAGATATGAAGCTTCGTAGATTTCCGTAATTTGCAACAGGTGTGGTTGAAGCAGATGGCATTACTAAAGAGGTTATGAAAACGTAGGAACAAAAAGAGCCTTTTAAATGAATACGGACACGCTGATTCCAAATCTGGACACATACACTTTTTATACAATTACAGAATTTCTGTATAGACTTTTGAATGGAAGCAGCGTATTGTATACATAAGTATTTCTTTTAGTGTTCTTACAATCTGTGCCACCCTCAGTGTGAGAAAACTATGGTGTGTTTGCGAACGAAACTTCGTTCTCATTAAGAATAACGTTCGTATTTCAATAAGTGGTATGTACTTTCGTATGTCTGCATAACCAAAGGGGGTTACCAAAGTAGAGTTTCAAAACTTGTCTGTAACTGTGTTATCGTCTGTGCAAGGAAAAACATTTCGTACACCTTAGGTATGAACCACATAC
>NW_019725713.1:0-461 GCF_002891405.2 Cryptotermes secundus | reverse complement strand
TCAAAATAAGAAACTGCAACTTTGTGGTTCACAGAATTTAGTTAAAAACATTGTATGTGGAACGAAAAATGAAAAGGCTGTTCTTGCCTCTTACGAAGTCGCCCTTCTGATCGCTAGAAATGGACAACGCCATACAATTGGGGAAGATTTAATTTTGCCTGCTACAAAAACGATAACAAAGAACTTGTTTAGTGAAAAACATGCCAACGAGGTGTCTCTAATATCGTTATCTGNTGACAATACTGTGAAAAGAAGAATCGACGAGATGGCTCAAAATGTGAAAGATATTTTGCTAGAACGGTTACGTCATAGTGAATATTTTGCGTTGCAGTTGGATGAAAGCCACGATATTTCAAATAATGCTAATTTGGTAGCTTTGGTGCGATATGAACATGAAAATAAAGTTTGTGAAGATCTTTTGTTCTGTGAATCGTTACCTCTTAATACAACTGCTGAAGCCC
>NW_019725712.1:250-414 GCF_002891405.2 Cryptotermes secundus | reverse complement strand
GTCGCTCGGTCGGTAAGGTTCACTTGCGGACTGAATTCAGTTTTTAAATATATTTTTAGTTTAATTCGGCGTAGTAAGCATACCATTCAAATATAGATATAACATAAAGAGTAATCGTCAGTTTTTGATTCTCTACATCAAATCAAATCGCATACTTACCACTC
>NW_019725712.1:0-144 GCF_002891405.2 Cryptotermes secundus | reverse complement strand
AGAAAGACCACAACCTCTTTCCTATAACTACGTTCTACGGGTACTATGTACCTACATACTATTTTTATTCGGCAACGCCCAGACGCCAGAGCAGAAACTTATAATGCAAGTAACATGATACAAACTTACCTCAGGACCTTTGTT
>NW_019725711.1:0-378 GCF_002891405.2 Cryptotermes secundus | reverse complement strand
TAGCTTTGCGTTGCTAGCTTGCTAGCTTTGCTTTGCTAGCTTTGTAACCTTGCTTTGCTAGCTAGCTAGCTTTGCGTTGCCAGGTTGATATATTTGCGTTGCTAAATTGCTAGCTTGGCGTTGCTAGCTTGCTAGCTTTGTGTTGTTAGCTAGCTAGTTTTGCGTTGCTATCTTGCTAGATTAGTAGATATGCGTTGCTAAATTAATAGATTTGCGTTGTTATCTTGATAGCTTTGCGTTGTTAGCTTGGTAGCTTTGCGTTTCTAGCTTGCTTGCTTTGCGTTGCAATCTTGCTAGTTTTGCTTTGCTATCTTTGTAGGTTTGCGTTGCTAGCTTGTTTGCTTTCCGTTGCTAGCTTGCCAGTTTTGCGTTGCTACC
>NW_019725710.1:0-798 GCF_002891405.2 Cryptotermes secundus | reverse complement strand
GATATGAAGCACCGCCAAGCAAATGGATTAATGCTAATACTCTATCCATTTAATGCATACGCAATGGGAACGCGCAGGCGTGCACAGCAAATCAACATACAGAAAGATCAAATACCACAAAAATTATCTTCATTGGTTGCATCCTGTTGTGTTTTTCAGATCTGTATATACGTATATAGGAATTATGTCAACCGTCAACACAACAGATGTACTCAGTTTAATATTAGATCTTCATTCCTGCTACATTTCCGGCCGTACAAGACCATCATCAGGCAGTTATATATAGGAATACATACGCGTTGCACCATAGGGATCCATGTCGGTATTTCAATAACTACCTGATGATGGTCTTGTAAAATAGAAAATAAAGCTATCCCTGTAGCAGGCCTTGGAGACCCATAGGATTGTGAAACGCTGAGGCTCCCAAATTATCTAGACAATAGGCTCAAAGATGGCGGTAAGGTTGTCAGCCTTACGCCGGCCGCGCTTTACTCCCCAGGAAAATTATTTAATTAATTTATGGTACTCATTTCTGTTAGAGGCCGAGTCGACCCCAGGGCCAATGTGCTGCTGGATGGATTAGGTTAACTGAAAAAATCTAATGACTTCGTCGGGACCTGAACCCGCGACCTTCTGGCTTGTAGCATAGCATACGCTACGGCGTGCCCCCACGACCGAAACATGTAGCAGGAAAAAAGATAGAATATTAAACTGAGTATATCTGTTGTGTTGACGGTTGACGTAATTCCTATATATCATCATCATCATCATCAGTAATCTGACAAGACGACAGGTCCA
>NW_019725709.1:0-252 GCF_002891405.2 Cryptotermes secundus | reverse complement strand
GTACCCTATCAACAGCTGTTGTACTGTTGACTGTTTACACACCTCATATTTTACAGTGGATCTATATGCCACATCATATGTGTGTATGTGTTGTGGCATGCCAACTAAAAGCTACGAGGGTCATACTGAAAGACGTGAGCAACAGTTTTTTGTAAAGTATCATGCTTTATTATTAACAAACCAAATACAACACTTCAATCTACAGATCTTTCTTTAATTTTCCACATAATCGCCACTTCTTTGTACACATTT
>NW_019725708.1:0-440 GCF_002891405.2 Cryptotermes secundus | reverse complement strand
GAAGATCAACTAACGATCAGATTTTCCGTGAAAAGTGTAATGAATTCCAAATTGAAACACATCATCTATTCATTGACTTCCGATCAGCCTATGACTCCATTCTGGCAATGGAAGAGATGCGCATTCCACGGAAGTCAATCGCCTTAGTCAGAGCCGCTATGAGAAAGACCCAGTGCCAAATTAAGATTCAGAATATGTTGTCCAGCCCTATAATAACTAGAAATGGAGTTCAACAAGGGGATTCCCTAGCCTGCCTTTTGTTCAATATAGCATTAGAGAAGGTAGTTAGAGATGCAGGCATCAACACAAGGGGAACTATATTCTATAAGTCAGTTCAAATTTTGGCATTTGCAGATGATATTGATATAATTGGTAGAACACTAAAATCTATGAAGGAAGCTTTTCTTAAATTGGAAAGAGCAGGAAAAAAGATGAACCCA
>NW_019725707.1:0-880 GCF_002891405.2 Cryptotermes secundus | reverse complement strand
CACTCCAAATGCCAGAATAAAACTGACTAGTTGCTGGCTAACTCAGCGGTAGCTCCAGGAGTCACTGACTGACTCAGTACAACTGACTGTGAATAGTCTTCGCTGCTTCCGTATGTAGCCTCGAGCGGACAATAAGGAAAAACGGCCACGTAATAGGCACCCTTGTTGCTAGCCACGCTGTCCGGTTACGTCACCGCTGATGATTCGCCTTGCATAGTTACCCGGTTACGGGGCTCGACTATCTTCGTCTCCGCTCGGCTCTCTCGGCTCCGCTCGTGACGTCACCGCGTATAGCTGCCAGGAAGCGGGGTGATTACTCGCCTATTACGCGAGCGTTACGTTACCGCTGGGGAGGTAGGGGTCAACATGTCACAATATTAATTGAAATCGAGAAAGAATTTTTGTTCAGAATTGCATAAATTAGGTAGAAGAAAGTCAAAATTAGTTTAGAATTCCTTAAAGTATCATGAAACCCCTAAAATTTGATTAAAATTAATTAATAATTAAATATCGTCAGAATATTGGATAATATTCCAGGAATTAAAGTGGAATCCTTGATAATTTGTTGAAATTCTCTATATTAACTTGTAATCTTAAATAATTTTTGGTCAAATTACATTAATTATGTTGAAATCGTTGAAAAGCTGGTTTATATTGATGATATTTAACCAAACATCTATCAAAATTGACTTAAATTTCCCTAACATAACATAGAAATCGTCAATAATTTTACAGTATTCCATTTAATAAGAAGAAATCTTTCACATTTTGCGTGTAAATCCCTATATTATCGTGAAATCGTGAAAGAATTTTCGGAAAAACTTCATGAACTTGTTTCATTTCGTTCAAAATGTGTTTAAATTCTTTGATTAACTTACAA
>NW_019725706.1:0-1111 GCF_002891405.2 Cryptotermes secundus | reverse complement strand
GTGTATGTATGTGTATTGTCCTTTCTCGCCACATAATGGAATGACCATTGGAAATGTACTGNTGTTATTATTAACTTCTATGTGTGTATGTATGTGTATTGTCCTTTCTCGCCACATAATGGAATGACCATTGGAAATGTACTGATTTTATTTTTCTCACCTGTTAATGCTACCTTTAATTTTTCTTGGAATTATTATTAATATATTGCCATTATATAGACTGTCTTGTTTGTATTTTGTTTTTTAGTTATTTCTGTATTTCTATGTACTCGTGCCAACTTTGTTATTGGCCTCTTGCAAGAAAATAAACACGAATTGAATTGAATTATTAGTATTATTTCATGAACACAAATGAAGCTAGAGATGGTAATATATATATATTAATGAACACAAAATTTTAAAGATTAGGAAGAACATGACTTGTATAAATATGACAGCAAGAAATACTTTAAGTTTCAATTACGTAACTAGACAGTGGAGCCGAATCCTACATGAGAAGCCAAAAATTGTTCAGTTACTCAACAGTTTTCTAAAATTTTGTAGAATCCGAGCGATCATCACCGTGTTCATAGCAGCTGCAACTGGTCGCTATCCTCACCCAGATGAATCCAGTTCTTACCACCCCATCTTTTATTTATAAGGTCCATTTTAATATTATAAACCTACAATGGTCCAGGTGTTCTTTGTAGATCATTGCTTCCGGCCCTCCCACGGAAACCCCGTTGCATTCTGCTCTGGCCCATGCGGGGTATTTCCTGCTCGTCTCACAAACTTTGACTGGATAGTTTCATTTATACTTGGCGAGAACTACAAGTTACGAGTATGAAGCTCTTCATTATGTATTTTTCTCCAAACACCGATTATTTTAGCCCTCTTGGGTTCAATATTCTAACACTATGACCTACCGCTACCGAACATTACTTCTGATGAGACACTGGTACTAAACATTAGTGCTGATGAGACACTGCTACACATTAGTGCTGATGAGACATTGCTACGTAACATTAGTGCTGATGAGATATTGTTACGTAACAATACTTCTGATGAGACACTGGTACTCAACATCAGTGCTGATGAGACACTGTTACGTGACATTAGTGCTGATGAGACA
>NW_019725705.1:360-714 GCF_002891405.2 Cryptotermes secundus | reverse complement strand
CTAACATTAAAATGACCCTCCACAAAGCTCTCATTAGATCTGTAACCGCACCACGCAGGAACATCAACAATGTTGTTGATTTACATTCTTAATTACAACGTACTACATTTAAATGAACTGTATTACTGATAACAAGATGATACAGAATTGACTCCAGCACCAGCAGACGCCAAGGACAACATCTGGTCTTTCTGAGGGACAAGCAAGCTGCAGGTCACTTGAAAACCCAGAACGGAGCAGGAAGTATCCCGCTGTGTTTTCTGGGGATTTCAATGCTTAACTTCGACGGTTCGAGTCTTTGAAAATTTGAGACTTGACAGATATGAGTCGCAACAATTTTCGAAGGGGCGTACC
>NW_019725705.1:0-235 GCF_002891405.2 Cryptotermes secundus | reverse complement strand
CGAATCCAAGTGTCACCGGAACAGACGGGACTAGTGCCTCTCCAGAACAGTCTGTCATCAGAAGGAAATAGCGGGAGTCAGTCATCAGAAGGAAACGGCGGGAGTGAGTCATTACAAGGCAATAAGAGCAGTCTTTACACGGGAATAAGAGTGGTTAGTCATGGATAGTGAGTAACCGGAGTGAGTTGCTAAAGGGAGTAACAGTAGTAACCTCCCGGACGTTAAATTGGTGTAA
>NW_019725704.1:0-473 GCF_002891405.2 Cryptotermes secundus | reverse complement strand
CAGAATTTTAGTTTTAATATCTATTCTCCATCGTCAGGATCCTTTGGCTCTGTGTTCCTCTTGTTTACCTGTCATGTTGAGCGCTCTGGATGCACTTGGCTCTTGGCAGATTTATTTCTGAATTTGAGAAGGTCTTTGTACACTTCGCAACCACAATAGTTTGCAGGATGGTTCTTTCCGCAGTGCGCGCATTTAGTGACTCATGCATCGGTTTGCTGCAATCCCGCGTGAAATGCTGTTTCCCACATTTCACGAACCTTGGTGTTTTGTGGCAGAAGTTGTGGGCGTGGCCGTATTCTTGGCGGCGTTTGCACTGTGGTATGATTTTGCTTCTCCGCAGTGGTTCTATTTGCACCTCGGAGTTCATCACTGTTTTAATGTTGTATATTTTGTCGATATCCGTTTCTCTGTCGAAGGATACTATGAAAATATCTAGGGGAACTACTTCCTGCAGTCCTTCAGCTCTGCTTTCC
>NW_019725703.1:0-602 GCF_002891405.2 Cryptotermes secundus | reverse complement strand
TGTTAGTGTGACGGACCAGTGAAACAAATCGAAATTATGTGGATGGTTGGTGAACAGTAAGGTCTTTACTACCACTCAACCAACAAGATGGAAGCCTGAATAAATATGCATATGATTGCTTGGTAACTTTCTTAGACATACTGTCTAGCCCTCTCCCGGCTTCGCCTCCTAACAATCCAACACTTCAGATGTAGTGCAGCACTTTGGACCATGGCAATACTATACCAAGAGCACACTGGTACCTGGTCAACTCATACAGTTATTTAAAAACGTACAAAATATCGACACATATAGACCTAAAGTTTTCAAAATACATAAATATTTAGGCAATGCAAATATGACTAAATGCAAATAGTCCTCACATATTTAGTTATGAAAATGTTGAAATTGTGTAACAAAATAAGAGAGTACAAAGTTATACAGGAATACAAATGAGTAAAACATTACAAGCAATGTAAAAATGATACTATAACATAACAGGTAACACAAGATTGCTACATTTATCTTCGAACTTCATTGATTTTATGTTAAAACATAAAATCTCCGCTTTCAGGGGCACACAGTATTCACAGTCACCGCCATATTGATATAAAACCCAGCAA
>NW_019725702.1:0-515 GCF_002891405.2 Cryptotermes secundus | reverse complement strand
GGACCGCACAGTGATGACAAACAACCAAAATATGGAAGCACAGCATTTTCCTCATTTATAACTTATAATATTAAAACACCTGATAATGACCTTATAGGTCAAAATATGTAGTGAATAACTTCTAGAAAGTTCTATAGGACATGCTGCATGTGAGACTGTGAAACAGTTTGGTACTAAATGAAGTGCAGCAGGGTGCTACAATATACTAAAGTAAAGTAAAGCTATCCCTGTAACAGGCTGTGGAGGCCCATAGGGTTGTGAGATGTTGAGGTTCCCACATTTTCTAGACAATCTGCTCACGGATGGCGGCACAGTTGTCAGCCCTATGCACCGGCCGCCCTTTACCCCCAAGAATATTCCTGGTACTCATTTCTATTAGAGGCTGAGTCGACACCAGGGCCATATTGCGGCTGGAAGGATTAGGTCAATTGAAAAAAATCCAACGACTTCATGGGACTTGAGCCCATGACCTTCCGGCTTGTATTAGAAGTAAGAACTCATGACCAGATCTGGAC
>NW_019725701.1:229-783 GCF_002891405.2 Cryptotermes secundus | reverse complement strand
CTCTCCAGCCACACTGGTCTGGCGGTCCCCAAGTTGCCAACGAAGTGATGACCCTTCGTCCGTGGAATCAGAATTCCAACTTTGCTCGCTCCTCTCAGAATCGGTTCAATAGCAGTCCGAATCTGTGTCTTTGAACAGCTGTTTCTCAATTTCAGCATCAGAACTCCAACTTTCCTCGCCACATTCAGAATCGGTTGAATAGCAGTCCGAATCTGTGTCACTGAACAGCTGTTTCTCAATTTCAGCATCTTCCATATGATGTCGTCGTGTATACGGCTCTCTAGCAGTGAATCTCTGTGCTTAGACCACGAAAAGAAGCTATAAATCTTAACCTCGAGCCCACACATACAAAAATTTCATTCACGACTTGGCTGAACCCAATATCTACTTCATAATGTCATGGGTGGCTAAACTTATACTGCGATGTTTCAAAATCGTTACAAACACAATGGTTTGACTGCAATGAATGAACGAATGACCGATCTGGCAACACCATATTCTGAGAATTAACTCCCGTATCTTTCTAAAACATTACACAGCGAGCGATATCAGAC
>NW_019725701.1:0-187 GCF_002891405.2 Cryptotermes secundus | reverse complement strand
CGATAAATAAGCGTCAACAAGAGATACCATTGAATGTGATGTCGCCACAAGGACTTACACTGCTAAAACGCATGGTGCAGAAAATGTATTACACTGCTAGAACGCATGGCGCAGAAAATGTATGAATTTTGGGAATTTTTTTGGGGGAATCAGTGTAAAAAATTTTTACAGATATTAAAATCTGTAA
>NW_019725700.1:0-624 GCF_002891405.2 Cryptotermes secundus | reverse complement strand
AAACCGCAATAAGCAATGAATACGACATTAGGTGGGCCCAAGGCTGGGACGGCACACTGTGGTGTACACACAAATTACATTACTCTCCAAGGAATTGCACTGCGGCCTCCCAGCTCTTAGCCCGTCGCTCTGTCAACTGAGCTAGTGCCTGATAGGCGGAAAGGACATACACAAAATACACTGGGATGGTGAATTCATATTCCATTTTAAGGTAGAACCGTTTGTTCAGTCCTACGAAACGTGTTCAGAATTATGAAGCTACTTACATTTACCGTCTTCTTTGTTTTCTTTATTAAGAACCAGCAAAGACACCCGCACCACTTGTCTCCTTTCTGTTCTGGCTGTGGGTACGAAATACACAGTTTCTTATGAATATCTTGCAGAAAAACATTGAAAAAGCTAATCTATTTAGAGTTACTTCGGAGCTATAGGAATCAGATATTAGTTTAGCGCCATGAATACTGTGGTGAGAGCACTTTCAAGAAGCCAGATATGTAAATCGAACTTACATGCATCAATAGCAAACGAAACATATGAAAATCTCTAAATAAGAATTCGAAAGGAAAGCTGGCTATTATACATAATGCTGGAAGGAGGAAAGAAATGTTTCGATTCCCAAAATAA
>NW_019725699.1:0-387 GCF_002891405.2 Cryptotermes secundus | reverse complement strand
CTAGCAAAGCAAAGCTAGGAAGCCAGCAACGCAAAGATAGCAAGACAGCAACGCAAAGCAAGCAAGTGAGAACGCAAAGCTTGCAAGCTAGCATCGCAAAGATACCAAGAAAGCAACGCAGAGCTACGAAGCTAGCAACGCAAATCTAGCAAGATAGCAAAGCAAAGCTAGCAAGTTAGCAAAGCAAATCAAGAAATCTAGCAAGCAAGCATCTCAAATCTAGTAAGCTAGCAACGCAAAGCTAGCTAGGTAGCAACGCATAGCTAGCAAGCTAGCAGCGCCAATCTAGCAATGTAGCAACGCAAACCTATGAAGCTGGGAAAGCAAAGGTAACAAGCTAGGAAAGCAAATATAACAAGCTAGCAAAGTAAAGCTTTTCAGATAGCA
>NW_019725698.1:1680-1913 GCF_002891405.2 Cryptotermes secundus | reverse complement strand
GTGTACACTTTTATAAGAAACTGTTGTGTCAACAGATGTAAAAAACACTCAATGCCATATCATTTATATTAGTACATACTATATACTGAACTATAGAATGCATAACACTGACACATTCAGACTGAGCCTCATTATTTTACACACAGGCAAATTATTGTTACTTTATTTATGAACACATCACAAATACGGACATTTCAGATATATCTGAACTCACTCACTCACTCACTCACTCA
>NW_019725698.1:0-783 GCF_002891405.2 Cryptotermes secundus | reverse complement strand
ACGGACCCAACAGAATAGGTGTTTTCCTTCACCTGAGGACGGAAACAGATCCAGTTTCCGAAACGTCGTGTTTTTATTAGTTATCTTAAAAACCAGGACGATGGATAAAGTCCAAAAACCCAATATATCAGTGTGTTATACACCATCGTCAGAATCCTATAGTAACTAAATGTTCACCTATATGGACTTTACTATACGTTTCATTTAAACACATTTTTATCAACCTAACTAGTTTCATGGGTATCCCAAATTCTACCAGAATATTGTACAGTACTCTCCTCCTAACTGAATCATAGGCCTTCTTGAAGTCTATGAATAGCTGATGTACTGTCTCATTATACTCCCATTCTTTTCTAGTATCTGACGAATGCAAAAGGTCTGATCTGTAGTTGATCTGTTACATGGAAACCTGCACTGATGATCCCCAATAATTTCATCTATGTATGGACTTAACCTTGAGAGAAGAATACTGGACAAAATTTTGGAAGTTGATAGCAGCGATATCCCCCGATAATTAGTAGTCAAGTTTCATCACCCTTCTTGGGAAGTGGTACAATAACAGACTCCTTGCACTGATCAGGCAATTTTTCCTTATGCCAAATAGAAGTAATTAGCTTATAGATCTTACAATGTAATATTTCACCTCCTGCTTGAACAAGTTTTGCCAAATTTGTTCACTACCTGACAATTTATACATTTTCAATTTTGCAAGTAATTTCAACCTTAAAAGGGCTAGGTACTAATGGCTCAGCTGTATGTGATTTCTAACTGCCTAACATCACT
>NW_019725697.1:0-1002 GCF_002891405.2 Cryptotermes secundus | reverse complement strand
TATCTCTATGCCATATAGTAGTATGGGACAAATTTTTGCATGGAGTCTGTAATGACATCATGATTATCAGTTAATTTCCCATCAATGTTTTAAAACTGACCTGCATTACTAATTTTTCTACCTGTGTCTGATTTTATAATGCTCCAGGTGGCTTTCATTTTGTTACTAGAATTAGAAATTAATTGATTATAATGAAGATTTTTAGCTCCTTTAATAACACTCGCCAAAATATTACAGTATGTTTTATAATAATATTTCAGAACTGGCTCATACCGTGCTGAATCTCTGGGAAAATTGAAGAATCTCAATCCAGTTTCTTCACTGGAAGACGTGCATGCTTAGCAGAACAATTTTTTTTTCTTCCCATCTATACTGCAAGAAACAATACAAAAATTATAACAGAATCAAAGTACACTCTCACTTTCTTGAGATTCTACGGTCCTTCTTTAGGCTACACCGAAAGATGCTTAAAATACTGAAATACGATTTGGATGAAGTATCGTTGTAACACTGACTTCGTGTTTGTTTCTAATTTCACTGGGCGTAGTACCGATAATCCATACACATAAGTAACACACAGATGCAAATTCATGCGTAAATGTCGACTCTCCTTTCACAACATCAAATCAAAGTTCCTACTTACTAATTAATCTAAATAGTTGCACAACATATCTCAACGGCGTACAAAGATTTTCAGAAACTACGCAGTATTACAGAAACAACTGGAAACAACCGCCCAAAGCCTTCAACCGAAATTTAAAATCCCCTGATTTGCTGACACTTATGCGATTCGATTATTTGCGATAGGTGTATTATTACCAATTCCAGTCTTTTCCAGACTACCTAGTTCATGTAGCTGAAAATAGATGGCTGCTCTGCATGTTTCCCTCGCCCCTATGGGAGTTACACGCTGGAGGGGCCCAAACGATCCATTGTACTTATCCCATGACTTTTGGCACGTCAGTGTATATATAGAGTTCTTGTGATTTGTATGCCTGTTTT
>NW_019725696.1:0-566 GCF_002891405.2 Cryptotermes secundus | reverse complement strand
GAAACTTTACGGTTTTTTGAGAACAGAGAAGATGACGGATAATGTCCAGCAACATATTAATTGTAATGCTCCATTTGTTACTTATAGGATTACTCTTCCAATTAGGCTCGTCTTGCTTTCTTTATTAAGGAGCGGTGCGTCTTAAAACGTTGTCGTGTTTTTATTATGTACGCCATTTTGAAATTAAGAACCAGTAAACCTATATTCTGAAGCATGTGTGTGAACGTTATGCCACTGAAGGTCACGCGAACCTCGTCCATTGTAATTTTCTGTATATAGTGAAACGGGAGGACGGACACGCGTGTTTCTGAGGTCGGAGCTAAACTACCATAAGTTGATTTATGATCCTCAAATGTTGTATAGTCGTGAAGATTAAAAGAAGAAGCAGTTTTTATAGGTAATCGGTTTATAGAAAAAAATATCGTTCCAGCCGTGGAAATATTTTCAATCCATCTGAAATTTCGGGAAAGGCCATTCTTGGGATTAGCTATAATAATGAACAGTAAAACTTCCTACAAGACTCGTATGAAGTATCTCTAAAAATCCACGAAGAGAAACCTGTTGAC
>NW_019725695.1:0-831 GCF_002891405.2 Cryptotermes secundus | reverse complement strand
TATATATATATTGTAACTTGTTTCGTTACTGAATACGCCGTATAGATCGTTAACGGGTTTATTTAACAATCTACAAGTAACGGCTACAATTAATTATTATACAGTTGCGGGGTTTCACACTTTATAACTCTAATCGCATTAATCTGTTTACACTGTTGCGAGGTTTCACGATTAATAACCCTATGCGCAAATCAGCTCAGTCTGTCTTCAGTAGTCTACACGTTTACAGTAGGGGAGCTCGGTATCACTGTATCACACGCTCCCAATTACACAATCACACACACGTCCGGATCTTCTTTCCGCGACGGCTGCTATACTCCAACTTGTAGTCGGCTGACTGGAGAACTGTTGATAACACACACGCTCGTAGGCTTG
Organism: Cryptotermes secundus; assembly: GCF_002891405.2. Classification (NCBI taxonomy): domain Eukaryota; kingdom Metazoa; phylum Arthropoda; class Insecta; order Blattodea; family Kalotermitidae; genus Cryptotermes; species Cryptotermes secundus. Next base: position 456 of record NW_019725695.1, on the reverse strand, counting down.
CTCGGAACTGTCTTCGGCGATGGCCATGTTATCACTCGGCGACTGCCCACATTACAACTCCGCGACTGCTACAGTAGAACTGACTCGGCGGCTGCTAAGTTACGACTAGGCGGCTGCCCACATGACAACTCGGAAATGTCTTCAGTACAACTGAAGTCGCCGACTGCTACAGTAGAACTGACTGGTAGCTGCTGTGCAGCTCACTTATATAGCTGCAGTGCTTGCTTGTTGCGTAATGAGTTCCACGTCATCCTGTTACGTCACCGCTGTTGACTCGCATTGCATAGTTACCAGGTTGCGGGGGCTCGGCTATCTTCGGCTCCGCTCGGCCCTCTTCGGCTCCGCTCGTGATGTCACCACGCGTTGCGCGTTGCATAGCTACCAGGATGCGGGGACTCAGCTAATTTCGGTTCCGCTAGTGACGTCACCGCGGGGCGAGTGACGGGGTGATTACTC
>NW_019725694.1:0-1992 GCF_002891405.2 Cryptotermes secundus | reverse complement strand
GCTAACTTTGCGTTGCTAGCTTGCTATTTTTGCCTTGATAGCTTGATAGATTTCTTTGCTTGCATGCTAATTTTGCGTTGCCAGCTTGCCAGAATTGCGTTGCTATCTTGCCAGGTCTGCGTTTCTAATTTGCCAGCGGTGCTTTGCTAGCTTTCCAGCTTTGCGTTGCTAGCTGGACATCTTTCCGATATTTGTTTGCGCGCTTTGCGTTGGTAGCTTGCTAGCTTTGCGTTGCAAGTTTGCCCATTTTGCGTTGCTAGCTTTGTAGCTTTGCGTTGCTAACTTCCTAGCTTTGCGTTACTAGCTTTGCGTTGCTGGTCTTGCGTTGCTAGTCTTGCTTTTTTTTCGTAGCAACATTGCTAGGTTTGCATTGCTACCTTGCTTGTATTGCGTTGCTAGCTTGCTATCTTTGCGTTTCTAGCTTTCTAGCTTTGAGTTCCTAGCTTGCTAGCTTTGCGTTGCTAGCTTGATAGTTTGTTAGATATGTGTTGCTAGCTGGCTAGGTTTTCGTTGCTCGCTTGCCAGCTTTGCTTTGCAAGCTTGACAGCTTTGCGTTTCTAGCTTGCCTCCTTTGCGTTTCTATATTGCAAGTTTGCATTTTTAGCTTTCCAGCTATGCGTTCCTAGCTTGCCAGCTTTGCGTTGCCAGCTTGCCAGCTTTGCGATGCTAGCTTGCTAGCTTTCCGTTTATAGCTTGCTAGATATGCGTTGCTAGCTTGCCAGTTAGCGTTGAGATCTTGCCAAATTTGCGTTGCTAGCTTGCCAGTTTTGTGTTCCTAGCTTGATAGAATTGCGCGGCAAGCTTGCTAGCTTTGCGTTGATAACTTGCTAGCTTTCCGTTGCTAGCTTGCTAGCTTTGCGTTGCCAGCTTGAGAGTTTTGCGTTGCTATTTTGCTAGCTTTGCCTCCTTTGCGTTTCTATATTGCCAGCTTTGCATTTTTAGCTTTCCAGCTATGCGTTCCTAGCTTGCCAGCTTTGCGTTGCCAGCTTGCCAGCTTTGCGATGCTAGCTTGCTAGCTTTCCGTTTATAGCTTGCTAGATATGCGTTGCTAGCTTGCCAGTTAGCGCTGATAGCTTGCAAAATTTGCGTTGCTAGCTTGCCAGCTTTGCGTTCCTAGCTTGATAGAATTGCGCGGCAAGCTTGCTAGCTTTGCGTTGATAACTTGCTAGCTTTCCGTTGCTAGCTTGCTAGCTTTGCGTTGCCAGCTTGAGAGTTTTGCGTTGCTATTTTGCTAGCTTTGCCTCCTTTGCGTTTCTATATTGCCAGCTTTGCATTTTTAGCTTTCCAGCTATGCGTTGCTAGCTTGCCAGCTTTGCGTTGCCAGCTTGCCAACTTTGCGATGCTAGCTTGCTAGCTTTCCGTTTATAGATTGCTAGATATGCGTTGCTAGCTTGCCAGTTAGCGCTGATAGCTTGCCAAATTTGCGTTGCTAGCTTGCCAGGTTTGCGTTCCTAGCTTGATAGTATACCGCGGCAAGCTTGCTAGCTTTGCTTTGATAACTTGCTAGCTTTCCGTTGCTAGCTTGCCAGCTTTGCGTTGCCAGCTTGAGAGCTTTGCTTTGCTACTTTGCTAGCTTTGCTTTGGGTTCTAGCTTGCCAGCCTTGAGTTGCTAGCTTGATTGCTTGGCGTTCCTAGCTTGGTAGCTTTGCGTTGCTAGCTTGCAAGCTTTGCGTTCTAGCTCGCTAACTTTGCGTTGCTAGCATGCTATCTTTGTCTTGATAGCTTGCTAGCTTTGCTTTGCTTGCATCCTAGCTTTGCGTTGCTAGCTTGACAGCTATTCGTTGCAATCTTGCCAAGTCTGCGTTTCTAGCTTGCCAGCCGTGCGTTGGTAGCTTTCCAGCTTTGCGTTTCTAGCTGGACATCTTTGCGTTGTTTGTTTGCTCGCTTTGCGTTGGTAGCTTGCTAGTTTTGCGTTGCAAGCTTGCTAACTTGGCTTTGATAGCTTTATAGCTTTGCGTTGCTAACTTTCTAGCTTTGCGTTACTAGCTTTGC
>NW_019725693.1:0-1536 GCF_002891405.2 Cryptotermes secundus | reverse complement strand
CTTATCATACGGAGACTGGCTCTGGGTCGATTCAGACGTCAATCCAAAAGACATCCGGCACTGTTGTCTCAGGACCAAAGCGGTTAGAGCCTGGAACTGAAGATTGATCTCTGTTTCATACCAAGATTAATAATTCTTGGAACTTCGCCCCCTCAGATCCCTTATGTGCTTTCTTGGCAAACTGCTTGGGCACAAAGTCAGCTTGACCTTTACTTTGATATGAATTTAAGGCATACTGGTGTAAGTTCAGAAGCCAAAGTTTCTCTGATCGTTCTTGAAGCAAACTGAAGGAAACGCACGAGAGCGTCTTATCAAACGTTGTTACAGTCAGAGGATCTGTAACCTAATTTCCTTTCTTAAGGAAAGAGAATTGGTTCACTTCTACGACATGTTTCGATTTTGTAAGGCCATCATCAGGTAGATAATTTTACGGATGTAATCTATGGTGATGAATTTTTAAGTTCGGAACATGCCGTAGAAGTAACGTCCTTGAAGAAGTGACAGCATAGCACATCAGCAACCAAGTAGCACATCAAGAAGTCCGGCCCTCAAGTCTATCTATCTATCTATCTATCTATCTATCTATCTATCTATCTATCTATCTGCCTATCTATCTATGGAACTACAGCCCTTTGTTGGACCTTGGCCGCTTTTTCAATCTCTCAGTCTTATAAACAGTCGGTAGGACTTCTTGGACGGGGGATCAGCCCATCGCAAGGCCGCTACGTACACACCGAACGACACAAATAAACAATAAATGCACACAGACATCCATGCCTGGAGTGGGAGTCGAACCCACAATCCCAATGTTCGAGTGGGCGAAGACGCCTTAGACCGCGCAGCCACTGTGATCGGCGCGTCTTCAAGACTGGCCCTGCAAGTTAGATCGTTACCCAGCGCAAGAGAATACTGAACTCTAGTACTGTGTTGTTATGTTTCTGCTAAGAATTTTCTACTTTCTTAAATCATTGGAGTTTAAATGTCATTCTGCAATACAGTTCCGTATTAATAATGCTATAGAGTAAACCCTCCTTGATTTAAACCTCATCATTCTCAACGGCGATGCGGTCTGCAGACAGTACCGTACTTATGACCTTCAGCATTCGGCATGTAAAGGCACAATCAACCTTTACGTTTCAATTTCGGTGTGGAATACAGGGTTCTAAAATTTAGAGGACATATTGTGTAATGAACCTTCATTTTTCTCTCTGTAGTCACAAACCATACAATGCCGAGAAAATTAATTTTGTACAATTTTCGAGACCAAACGATACTGACCTGTTTAAACTTCGAAATTATTTTCGCTGTCATCTCGTCTTTTATTAATCTCTAATCAAATGTTTAGTATAGAATTCCAAATTTTGAGCTAGGAAATTAAAATATGAAAGGCAAGTTGTTACCTCAGCTACACCAGAATTGAACATCCAAGTGAATGATTACATGAGTCGGGATAGATCAATCAGTATAGCTACGGAATTCTATTCTCGGTAGGGACAAGTAATTTTTTTCCAGTGTTTACCGGAGGTTTCTTCGTCT
>NW_019725692.1:351-526 GCF_002891405.2 Cryptotermes secundus | reverse complement strand
CAGATAACTATATAAATATACTCATATACACAATTCAGATACTTAATTAAAATGTATTGTCACGTGTTGGGCGTATAACGCGACAAATAAGTTCACGCCGTTCTTTGATATAGCGAGTTTATTCTTATCGCTCGCCTTACACACACTTTACAATCTTCGCACTTGCAGTGTTACG
>NW_019725692.1:0-325 GCF_002891405.2 Cryptotermes secundus | reverse complement strand
GGACTCTCTTCTCCGAAGGCTGGCCCGAGACTCTCTTCTCCGGAGGCTTGATCACGGCTGGCCTCTTAGCTGGCCCGATGAAGACTGACTGTTTCTCGCTGATGCTGGGCTATTTATAACCTTGCCCGCTGTTAGACAACGAACCCTTTGTTATAACCGTGGAAACGTCGCTTTGTTGGCTCCGCGTTTCCTACGCAATAACCCATTGTTATCGCGTTGTCTCTGTGGGAACCTTCGCGTATTCTCGTAACCGTGGAGATTCGATGTCCTCGGTACAACCGCTCACTGTTGGGGTTACAGTGCCGCTATTGTTACTTCCTATGCA
>NW_019725691.1:458-642 GCF_002891405.2 Cryptotermes secundus | reverse complement strand
AACAACCTAACATTAGCCTAAATTACCGAACTTGGCCCCCTCCAAAGGACAGATGGATGCGCAGTATTCTATTGCGCAAACCTAATCTGACTAACCTAACCTAACCTAACTTAACCTAACATCAGCGATCCAAGGGCCAGCCCCCTGGTTTTCAGTTGGGTGCGCAGTAGTTCATTGCGCACAC
>NW_019725691.1:0-330 GCF_002891405.2 Cryptotermes secundus | reverse complement strand
AGATTGTGTCGAGAACGCCGCTCCCACATGAAGATTTTGCGAACCCCCCACGGTAATATAAATGATCACTGAATATCATATATTATGGCATTATGCTGACCTCCAGTGGCATAAATTTATGACGAAAAATTGTTGTTGTCGGTGAAATCGGTCCGTTGTTTCTCGGTTATGGATTCGCGAACAATTGAGTGAGTGTTGGGAATTTGTTTCGGCCGAATTTCCCTTCGTGGATAGGAAGTAGAATAATATTAAACACGAAAATGGGTAAAAAAATAGGGTGAAAAGTTACCGTCCTGCAATCCGACTGATATTCGAATGTTTCTGTTTCAG
>NW_019725690.1:0-1202 GCF_002891405.2 Cryptotermes secundus | reverse complement strand
CAAAGCTAGCAAGCTAGAAAAGTTAAGCTAGCAAGCTAGCAAAGACAGCTAGCTGGCAAGAAACGCAAAGCAAGCAAGCTAGCAACGCAAAGCTAGCAAGCAAGAAAGGCAAAGCAACCAAGAAAGCAACGCAAAGCTAGCAAGTTGGCAAGGCAAAGCTACCAAGTTAGCAACTCAAAGCTAGGAATCTAGGTCCGGAAAGCTAGCAAGGTAGCAACGCAAAGCTAGCAAGCTAGCCATGCAAACCTAGCAAGCTGGCAACGCAAGGCTGGCAAACTAGCAACGCAAACAGGTAGCCAGCAAAGCAAACCTGGCAAGCTAGCAATGCAAAGCTGGCAAGCTAGCAACACATATCTAGCAAGTTAGCAACGGGAAGCTAGCAAGCTAGCAACGTAATGCTAGAAAGCTAGCAACGTAATGCTTGAAATCTAGCAACGCAAAGCTAGCAAGTTGGCAACGCAAAACAAGCAAGATAGAACGCAAAGCTAGCAAGCTAGCAAAGCACAGCTACCAATCTAGTAACGCTAATCTAGCAAGATAGCAACGCAAAGCCAGCAAACAAGCAACGCAAATCTAACAAGCTTGTTAAGCAAAGCTACCAAGCTAACCACGAAATCTAGCAAGCTAGCAACGCAAAGCTGGTAAGATTGAAACCCAAACTGGTAAGTTAAAAACGCAAAGCTGCCAAGCTAGCAAGGCAAACCTGGCAAACTAGGAAAGTAAAGATGTAAAACTAGCAACGCATATCTAGCAAGCTAGCTTCGGAAAGTTAGCAAGTTTGAAACCAAAGCAAGCAAGCTAGAACTTAAAATTTTCAAGCGAGCAACGAAAACTACCAATCTAGAAACACAAACCTAGCAAGCTAGCAACGCAATGCAAGCAAGCTAGAAATGCAAAGTTAACAAGCTAGCAACGCAAAGCTAGCAAGCAAGCAAAGAAAAGCTGGCAAGATTGCAACGCAAACCTAGCAAGAGAGCAACGCAAAACTATCAAGCTAGCAACACATATCTAGCAATCTAGCAAGCTAGCAACGCAAAGCTAGCAGGCTAGCAACGCAAAGCTAGCAAGCTAGAACGCCAAGCTAGCAAGGTAGCAACGCAAACCTAGCAACATTGCGACGCAATGCTAGGAAGCTAGCAACGTAAAGCTAGCAAGCTACCAACGCAAAGCTAGAAAGCAAGAAACGCAAAGCAAGCAAGCAA
>NW_019725689.1:0-442 GCF_002891405.2 Cryptotermes secundus | reverse complement strand
AGCTTGCTAGCATTGCGTTGTTTACTCGCTAGCTTGGCGTTGCTACCTTGCTAGTTTTGCGTTTCTACCTTGCAAGCTTTGCATTACTAGCTTACTAGATTTTTAGATTTGGGTTGCTAACTTGCTAGCTTTGTTTTGCAATCTTGCTATCTTTGCGTTGCTAGCTTGATAGCTTTGCCATGATAGCTTGCTAGCTTCGCGTCGCTAACTTGCTAGCTTTATGTTGCTAGCTTCCTAGTTTTGCTTTGCTAGCTTGGTAGATTTTCGTTGCTGGCTTGCTAGATTTCCGTTCAATCTTGCTAGCTTAGCGTTGCTAGCTTCCTACCTTTGCCTTGCTAGCTTGATAACTATGCGTCTCTAGCTGGCTAGCTTTGCGTTGCTAGCATCCTAGCTTTATGTTGCTAGCTTCCTAGCTTTGCGTTGATAGCTTGCTAACTTTGCG
>NW_019725688.1:0-965 GCF_002891405.2 Cryptotermes secundus | reverse complement strand
TGCTAGCTTGTTAACTTTGCGTTGCTATCTAGCTAGCTTTGAGTTACTAGCTTGCTAGCTTTGCTTTGCTAGCTTGCTAGCTGTTCGTTTCTAGCTTGCCAGCTTTGCGTTGCTAGCTTCCTAGCTTTGCGTTGCTAGTTTGATAGCTTTGCGTTACTAGCTTTGCGTTGCTAGCTTGCTTTTCGTAGATAGCTTGCATTGCGTTGCTAATATTCTTTGCGTATCTTGCCCCTTTGCGTTGCCTGTTTGTCTGCTTGCCTTCTAGCCTGCTTGCATGCTTTTCTGCTTGACTGCTAGCCTGCGGGCTTGCTTTGCGTTCCTGGTTTGCTTTGCTTGTTTGTGTTTCTTGCTTGCTTGGTTGCTTTGCATTTCTTGCTTGCTTTGGTTTGCTTGCTTGCTTTGATTTGTTTGCTTGCTTTGCGTTGCTTGCTTGTTTGCTTGCTTTGCTTCGTTTGCTTTCTTGCTAGCTTTGCGTTGTTAGATTATTAGCTTTGCTTTTCTTGTTAAGTTGCTTTGCGTTTCTTGCTTCCTTGCTTGCTTTGCGTTGCTTATTTGCATTGGGTTTCTTGCTTGTTTTCTTGCATTGCGTTGCTTGTTTTCTTTCATCTTACCTTGCGTTGCGTTGCTTTGCGTAATTAGCTTGGATTTCTTTGCTTGCTAGTTTATTTGTTTCATTGCTTGCTTACTGGTTTTGCGTTGCTTGTTTGCTTCCTTGCTTGGCGCCGCTAGATTGCAAGCTTTGTGTAGTTTGCTTGCTACCTTTGCTTTGCTAGCCCCTAGAATTGCAATGCTACTTTGTTACCTTTTTCGTTACGAGCTTGCTAGCTTTGCTTTGCTAGCTTGCTAACTTTGCTTTGCTAGCTGCCTAGCATTGCTTTGCTAGCTTGCTCGCTTTGCTTTGCTAGCTTGCTAGTTTTGCATTGCTAGCTTGCTACCTATGCGTTGCTAGCTTGCTAGCTTTGCGT
>NW_019725687.1:0-1012 GCF_002891405.2 Cryptotermes secundus | reverse complement strand
AAAGATTTATTCCACATAGAATACTCAGAAAAAATTCAGACCCTGTCTACTACAATAAGGAAGTGGAAAAATTAAAATTGAAGGTCAGAAAAGCATATAATAGAAGAAAATTAGGGCAGCAGTATCGAGAGGAACTGAAGCGATTATCCAAGCAGTTGTTGTTAGCCAAGCAAAATGCGCAGGAGATATTTTTAAGGACTGTATTAAAAAATGAAGGTAACTGCTGGACTGAGTTCTATAAGTATGTAAAAAGACGCAAAGGAAATAGGGAAAATATTCCTGCAATCAAAGATNAACAAATCAGTAGGGCCAGACAGCATTTCTGGTGAAATTCTAAAACTGGGTGGGGAAGCCATGATTCCATACCTGGCGCGATTACTGGATGTGACAATTAATAATGCCGCTATTCCAAGTGATTGGAAACAGGCCATAGTGGTTCCTGTTTACAAGGGAGGTGATCGATCGCTGGTCTCCAATTATAGACCCGTCAGTTTAACCTCAGTAGTATGCAAGCAAATGGAACACGTTATAGCATCGTACATGAGGAAAATATGGGATAAAAATGATTGGTTATTTGAGGGTCAGCATGGCTTCAGGCCGGGATATTCATGTGAAAGTGAAATTCATGTGAAATCACGGTCTACCAAGACATTGCAGACTCACTGGATAACGGAAGTAGGATAGACACAATTGTAATAGATTTTTCGAAGGCCTTCGATTTAGTTTGTCATAATCGTCTGCTTAAGAAAATTGCGGCCTCAGGAGTGGACTCAAGGGTAGTTATATGGATAAGGGAATTCCTTTTGGGCCGTACGCAGAGAGCCAGAGTAGGAGGGCAACTATCGGAGGAAGTCAGAACAACGTCAGGAGTACCGCAAGGAAGTGTGCTGGGCCCACTACTGTTCCTTGCCTACGTCAGTGATATTTGGAGAAATATTGAATCAACTATTAGGTTATTCGCGGATGAATGTATAATATATAGGAAAATTAAAAATAATAATGATAAGGAAAA
>NW_019725686.1:6032-8810 GCF_002891405.2 Cryptotermes secundus | reverse complement strand
CAATTTATATCATCACTATGAAGACTTCGGACTTGAAGCAGAATGGTACTTCCTTGCCAACTCGGACGGGACGAATGCCTGAGACGGCATTGGCAGAACAACGAAGAGGCAATCAGCGAAAGCCAGTCTTCAGAGAACTCATTTTAATCAAACGATGTGCCCGCTAGAACTGCAAATATTCTGCACATAAAATATCCCAGGAATAATTTACTTTTTGTGCCAAAAGAGGAAGTTGCAAGAAATTAACTCATTCTAAAAAGCATGTTCAAAAAGTGCAAAACTGTGCTCCACACAAGAGAAAAACACCGGGTGGTCCATCAGGAGGAAAACACGGTCAGGTGTTAACATCCAAGTCCGATGATTTCGAAGAATTCGTGATAGTGGACACTTATTGAACTACGTGTACTTTCAAACAAACTGGAAAATATTCATCGGAGTACAAAAAGGACTAATACCATTGGATGCAGGTAAGCCAATTGTTGAGTTACTGGTTTTTTTTTGTGTAAAATTCAAAGTGCCCACAACTTCGCTATTATTTGAATATAAAAGTTGTAATTTTAACTTCAAGTTGCTCTAGAATAGTGCACTATTTGCTATGAATTTCAACATTTTCGGAGCTTCTCCGCCGGAGATATGAGATGTTAAAAATGGCCGATTTTGGGCCCAGAGCAAAGTTTGGAAGCTCCTGGAAAATTTTAGAAAATAGATATGGTGTTCAAAACTATGTGGTCATATTCTTCATGTAGAATCCACAGATCTGATACTTTCCCACTCCAATTGGTTTTTGAAGGTCAAATATAGCGTTTCTCCCAAAATCGATGGTAAGTTTCGAGCTTAGTCAGACCTAGAGGAAGTAAGTTGAGTGAAACCTTGTAATGCCGTGACTTATAGTCCATATCATGAGGAACAAATTGGTTTCTTACTGGAGTCTCTAACTTCAATAGTTATCGAGATATGGAAGATAACGCAAACCTCCATTTGAGCCGAAAACGCGTTCTTTCGCATTATAGAAACTTCGCTATTAGTCGAATATAAAATTTGTAATTTCAACTTCAAGTTGCTCTAGAAGAGTGCACAATTTGCTATGAATTTCAAAATTTTCTGAGCTTCTCCGCCGGAGTTATGAGATGTAAAAATGGCCGATTTTGGGCCCAGAGCAAAGTTTGGAAGCTCCTGGAAAATTTTAGAAAATAGATATTGCGTTCAAAACTATGTAATCATATTCTTGATGTAGGAAAAAAGAAGGGGTAGAAACCACAGATCTGATATTTTCCCTTCCCATTGGTTTTTGAAGGCGAAAAATAGCGTTTTTCCCAAAATCGATAGGTGGGTTTCAAGCTTAAATACACCTATAGTAAATTAGTTGAGTAAAACCTTGTAATAATATGATTTGTTGTCCATGTCATGAGGAATAACTTTATTTTTCATTTGAGTCTCTAGTTTGAACAGTTGTCGAGATACAGAAGATAACGCAAACCTCCATTTGAGACGAAAACGCGTTTTTTTTTCGCATTATGAAAACGGCTGTACCTGGAGAACCGAGCGGATCACAGTTTTTTAAACATTTTTCTTGAGTGTGAAAATATGTAGAAATAAGTGTAAAAATTTTGAATTCTTTTAGAAATGGTGAGCGACCTTTCTGGATGATTTCACATGGAATGACTCTACAGTGAGGAGCTTCCTAATTTGTACTCAACAATAAGACGGGGAAACGCGAAAGAGTGAGGTGGGTGAAACATTTGACACGCATGGAAAAATGAGAGATTCCCACATTATTTTAGTAGGAATACCTGGAAGGAAATAGACCATTTGGGAAAATCAGACATAAATCAAAGAATTTTACTTAATTTTGTTTTAAAATTCGATGACCAGCTTCTCAAGATGGATTCTGTTTCATGCAGATAGAACTTTTATTTAGTGGAATGTAAAGTTACTCAGATAGTTGCTTAAACAATTGTTGTGTGATGCTCATATTATGTAAGTGATAGTCTCCTAACAACGGTGATGTGTGCAAATACTGATAAGGTACCCGACGCGGTTTATTGCACAGATGTTTGAACTACACTGCAAACAGAGAATTTGTGTAAAAGTTTAGTTTCTTGATATTTTATGGTGAAAGGTAATTGAAGTGTCGATAATATTTTCTTAGGATTCGGGGTATCAGTGTTCTGACAGAAGAATGATGTATTGAAAAGAATTTGGAAGAAAGGGATCAATGCCTGTTGAGATATTATCTCGGCATTTTCCTGGAAGGACGGAGGACAGACGAGGAGCCTCAGTCAGGATGACTTGTGTGCCGGCCGAGATTCGAACCAAACGTTCATCTGGGTTGAATTGCAGTAGGCTTACATGAGTTACGAGCGCAGTAATTTTTGTTTGTGAAGAAATTAGGAAGAAATAAATTTTTCTACATCGTTCAGAATTATTTCTGGAAGAACTAGACCTTCTGGAGAAGCAGGATATGAGATTTGGTCTTTCTGTACAACCGAGAATAAAATTAAAAATCTCCAATGAAAAGTTCTGAGTCTCCGAGAGTGCAAACAGAGCGAACACCAAAGAAAAGTCAGATCTATACTCACAGTTTTCTTTTTATTCGTCGAAAAAAGATCACATATACTGCCGATAAAGTGGATTATGTATTACATTAATGTGTCCTCACACCACTCTCTATGAAGATATAATAGAAAAGAAACATTGTTGGAACATTCGCCCTGCTTACACCGTCTTCTCCAATTTGGAGAACGACCCGTACGTTGATTAGGGCAGGCCCACTTATCT
>NW_019725686.1:1290-3006 GCF_002891405.2 Cryptotermes secundus | reverse complement strand
ATTACAAAAATACTTCTGTTTTCAACCACGAACCTTATATTTACAACGGCGGTACCTTACCTCTAGATCACCAGAACATGTATTCCGTAGCTGTCTGCGATCGTCCTTATATTATACGACTTGATTTATAGCTGCAGAAAAATCGTATTTATTTATTCACCTTTCAATTTCTATTGACAAAAGACACAGTGGTCTAGAACCCGGTACCTTCCCAATACTACGCCAATGTCTTACCCACGTACCACCAGATCTATACAAATTTGTTACCTTCACCTTCCTCATATAGTACCACTTGCTTCCTACATGCACAAATTTCTTACTTTTTTTTTCACAAAAATAGTCATGTCTTCCAACCACGTTATTTCTGAACCATACTCCAATGCCCTACCAAAGGCCCACCATGGTTATGGCAAATATTCGCCTTCGTCTTTCACATATCCTACCGCTTCGTTTCTACAAAATTCCTCATTACTTCTTGCTTCGTTTCAAAGCCATTTTACGACTGACGGTTTGCCAGTCACTATCTCTTGATTTAGAGCTCATTCAGTCGCTCATGACCAGATCTTAGTCTTGAAGTAAGCTTCACTGTTTGGCCTTTAATGGACCTACATAAACACGAGCGCCGCTATGATTCTTTTTTCCAATGAGGGTGTAACCAGAAAATATGTGTACATATGCGTTTGAGCGGTTTAAGAATCTTTTATTTTCAGATTGTCATATAGTTGTGGGTCTCTGTATCGAAAGATTAGATAGCACAATACTTTAAAAAATATCCAGTTTGTGATGTTAATGTTTGCCGTATTTCTATATTTTTAAACTTTGATTTTGTCAAAAACTCCAGAAGGCGGCAGATGTTTGGCTTGCCCACCCATATCGGGGCACATTTTCAAATTTATGTTTTAAACCCGTTTCATGTACTCCTATCCGCGTTGGTATAACCTTATTTTTAAGTCTCGCTACATAAGAGTTCCAAGTAAATTCAGAATTCATATTTTTAAGCGAAGAGTGACCGTAATAAAGCATATCAAATCGCACTCATATTTGCCCGCTGATATGAATTTTTGTGCGAATGTGGTTATTGTTTCTAAATTATGGCACTATTCATTATATTTCAGAGATCTTGCTGTCTCCATATTCCTCTAGATTGTATAGTCCGATGTGGCCCATGAATATGTGGACCGTATTGCAGAGATCTCTGAGCTTAAAGATTGGGGCTAGTAAGTATCATAGAAGTCGGCAATATTGCCTTCATCTATACACCCCCTCACCTAGAAATAGAACCCAATTTACACGTAGAATTGAATCGCCAAGAATTCCTGAAATTATCTACTTCTTGTGTTTGTTGTAGGGTTTGAGATGGACTATATTCTTGGGCACTCTGGGAACTGCTTTGGGTTCATGGATTAAGGCAGTATCAGTTGCACCCGACAGATTCTGGGTCACCTTTACCGGACAGACCTTTGTAGCTTTGTCTCAGGTGTTTCTTCTGAGTATCCCACCGCGCTTGGCAGCAGTTTGGTTTGGCTCCGATCAAGTGTCAACTGCTTGCTCCATTGGAGTGTTCGGAAATCAGGTATGAACTGACGATATATGCAACAAAAATACTTTTCTGCACGCGAATAATGTGTTCATACTGCAATGTACTGCCTTCACGATTATTACACAGTGAACGCAAATGCAGACAAAGAATTCAGCGATAAAATGCAGTACTACGAT
>NW_019725686.1:0-918 GCF_002891405.2 Cryptotermes secundus | reverse complement strand
CAAGCACCAATAGACCAATCAGTGGTCGCCGAGATGAGTGGACCCAGTTGGACTCCACCCCCCACTAAGCGAATTTTATACGTGTAGCTCCAGCTCAGCGTGACAATTGACCACTCGATCGTCATTTTGTTTGAACTCTAAAATAGGCCAGTCTTGGAAACTGATTGGAAAATTAATACAACCTTCGTGCATTCTATACATCTTCATTTTTGCATCGGAAAAACAGCCAATGATACGATATAAGTATTTCAGTTCTGTGAGGTCATTGAAAGGAGGTCATTTATGGCAGAAGATATTAAAAATTTGGCATTTCCATTATAACACCTATCACCCCATTTCCACTGCTAGTTCCACGCCATAGTAATTGCGAATATATATGGAAATAATGCTCTGACTAAAGCACTTTTGTTGTGAACATAGTAACCCAGTTGTTTCCAAAGTTTACAGTTTTTCGGAGCGCAGAACACATTCAAACGTTGACTTTATTTTTTGTGACATCAATCGAACTAGCAACAATATTAGTACATGACAGCGGAAAGCATGATATCATAACGTCACCTCTACATCACCTCTACCGTAACTAGCCTTTCTCCTTACCGGCGCGCGCCGCGCTACCTCACCGGTCAATCATCTCAGCAGCCACGGTCCTTTTCAGGGCCAACAACTGTTCCGAAGAAGTGGGTTGTCATCGGAGTAATGCAAAGACGCACACACGTTGACAAGTCAGAGCCCCACATTGGTGACCCCGACTATTCAACACAAATAATGGACAGCGGTCGAATGAAAGACCTCCTGCAACAGTTCGTAACACACATGGAGACTTTACAAGGCGAACTACGTACAAAACGAGAACAGGAAGACAAAATGGAAGACAAACAGCATGAGGCTGGTATTACTAGCAGACCAGTACCAACAGAG
>NW_019725685.1:0-7907 GCF_002891405.2 Cryptotermes secundus | reverse complement strand
TAATGTACTTTAAATTTTCACATGAGAATGTTTTTATATGGTGTTAAACTTTTAAAATAGGTTATTTTATGGTTTGTTTCTTTAAATGTGCTTTTATGAGTGTGTTAGGACAATCTCATAAGGTTTAGACATGTAAATTGAGTAACAGAGAAAGTAAAAGACACATCTGAGTATGGACAGCCGAGACATATTGTTAATAGAAGTTACGAATGTCAGCAAAATGTGCGGTTTTGCTTTCGAGAGTCAATAAATGTGAGCCCCCTTGCTGGTAAAGCATTCTTCTGAATTGTCAGTAAACTTCTATTAGTCAGAATTACTGGGTTTTTGTACTTTTCCATCATCCTGTAGTATAGAGACTAGAAAACACTACATTTTTGACACTGGATCTATTTCCATCCTCAGGTGAGGGGGAAGACACCTACCCAGTTGGGTTACTTAGAAGGACCCAACCTCAATCACTGGACAACTCCTGACAGATTCACACAGCTGTTTAATCATCTGAACCCAGGCTAATTTGGCGGGATATAACAAGAAAATATACAATAAAAATTGTGATCGAGCACGCACAGGCGTGGAACTGGGCTAGAATAGGAGGTAGAAATTTGTGCTACAAACCTAGCCAACAAAACCAATTACATGATCATCAGTGGAAAGAAATGGGGAAAAAATTGTGAAATATAGTATCCACTGCTAGCGCCATCTGTGGAGTGAAACCTAAACACTCGAGATGGAACGTTATGGAAACCCCTGAAGAATCCCTCGTGTTTCATTGATTTTCTCTGCAGGTTTGAAACCTTAGTACTGAAGAGGGCAATCCAGATAGGAGAAATATTCAAACTGGGTTGGCTGATCGGATAGGTTGAGCATGCCATATGGGCAGATTCTTCATATTTTCTTTACCTGCTGTTGCTTTCAATTTCAAAATTGTAGCATCATCCCAGCCTAGTCTGTGGCCCTCTTCATAGGCATGTTAGGCTAATTTTGAATTTTCTAGAAGACACTGTTGGAGATTGTCCCTGTGTTCATGGAGCCACATGGCTAGAGGTCTGCCTGTTTTGCCAATGTAGTGAATGACCCCATGCAGTGAACCACCCCTTCCCCTTCTTCTCTCAATTTACTTATTCGAGCTGTGAAGTCGGGAGAAGCAGCTCATTGTCACTGGCTCTGTTGCTGTGTTTACGAGCTCCCCAAGATATTCATGGGGTATCCAAGCAATACAGAGAAGCTACAGTGATATGTTGGCCTTTCAGATAACAATAAGAAAGTTTAATGAACAACATAACAAGACTTACGCAGAATATACAAAAAAAAAATACATAATCAAGGCACAAATGGGGCACAACAACCCAAATCAATGATTGTGCAGCAGTCACTTGTCGACAACAGTCGCGACAGAGAATAAGCTAACCTGCCCCAGTTTCACTAACCTCATTTAGGCATCAAACAGGTTACTCCAGAAAAACAAATAATAATAATGATGATAATAAGAGAAAATAAATAAATGTGTGCATCGCAACTGTTCTAAAGCCAATGGCTTGCGATCACGGGCAGCCCTTACCTTACCAGCCAGCCACGGAAGATTTACCAAATGAAATTTAGAGGTATCAGGTCGAAACAGAATTTCCAGTGGTGATCCCCTGCTGGCTGGTAAGCGTCCACTCTCAACTACATAGCCTCACAGACTGCGCAGCAGGTCTTGTTTCCTTCCATGACATCAGAAGAGGGATGGAAGGTCACGTGATACATAGGCAATCACAAGGATAATATGTCAACATATGGGGTTGAAGATGGAATATAGGAATGGCAGACACCATGACGTCACGCACAAGAGCCAGCTGACCTTCAGCACCGCTCAGTAGCTTCTGCCACATTCACAGGGAATACTATAGATTCACTGTGCCGTCTGTTGCGGGTCTCTTTCTGGCCTGGTTTTCATGAGTGAACTCCTAAGAGAGTGTTTAGTTTTGAAGATTTTCCTAACGTTGTACCTATTCCCTATACATTTGAACTTCTCTGAAACACCCTTCACATATGGGATATACACAGAGCCCAGAGGCTTTTGCTCTTTATTCAGACAACTGCTACCCTTGGAATTAATGACCGAGTCAGTGAAACCTTGGCGATAACCGTTGACCTGAAGAATCACTTCTGAGGCTACTGATTTCTTTAACCACATCTTTATATCTTATGAATAATTCCTTTTATACAGTTTCTGAATATGTGGAGCATAACATAAACAATTAGTTTTAATTATTCTGTTATCTGTGTGTTTGTTTAAATTTTTTGTATTTGTTTTTTTGATATGACGACCTTCATGTCCATTTGTTTTGGACTTGTGAAATGAAATGTATGTATGTCATTCTTGTCATATGGAGGAAGCTCTTTTGTGAAGATTCTGAATCAAACATCTTTTTGCGTGCGGTGGATGGTTAGAGTTGAAGTTGAGATATCGGTCAATGAGGCTGGGTTTCCTGTAGAGACTGGTGGCTGGTGTCAACTCTTCCCTCCTGACCAGCACATCACACTGACTGTTTCTGTGGTGAACTGGATGGATGGTCTTAAACTATTGAGGTGGTTGAGGAAATCCTGTAACTACTCTGGACCATGAGGCCAGATCACAAATGTGTCATCAACATACCAGAGCCATAATGATGGTTTATGTTGTGCCAAGTCCAGAGTCAGTTTCTCAAAATGCCCCATGAAGATGTTGCTCACAGTGGGTGATAGAGAGCTTCCCATAGCCCTGCAATCTTTCTGTTGGAAGAACTTGTTGTCCACCTGAAAATATTGTTCTCAGGCAAAACTCCAGTGAGCCGTGTCCCTCGACCCTGTGGGTATTAGAACCACGGCTCTCCTACCCACTTTGACCCGTGAATCCCTTCTCTATATGGGTAAGGGACAGGCTCATAAGAAACGACTTGCTTGTTAGTGTGATGCACTATGCCTCCCGAAGATTGAGTAAGGGATCTCGAGGGAGAAAAACCACAGTTGGTACAGTGGGCNCCGCCTGAAGGGCAGTGACTGGTTAAGACATATGATAGCGAATTGATAGAGAATTACGCTGCGCCCAACAGCCCAGCAACTCAACTCGGCCACGCCTCATGGCGTATTTCAAACTCTCCAGTACAGCACGTACTCGATCAAGCCTTGGGAACACAAGGAAATATAGAGCTTGAATATCCTACTGAACACGCCTGAAGGGCGATCTACTGTTCATCGCAACCTTTAACAAAACCAAAATTACTCCACGCCACACGGCGTCTATACTCGAGCCAAAAATGCGCCTTACGGCATACACCATTTCAGTAAGTCACTTACTTGTATTCTGGCCATACAAACTCAAAGATTTACCTCACGACAATCCACCCTTGACCAAGTGAGGGCACTCCTCCCTCGGATCTGTGCTACATGCCGAAACCAAATTCCAAACCAACTTTCTCGAAACAGAATTTAAACATAGCAATGCGTTCGGACGAAGGTCCGTGGGAAGAGAGACCATTAGCTTCGCTTGAGCTAACCAGGAAACCTCTGGATACGTTCAGGAGGGGAGGGGGAAGGACAGCTGACCTGACGTCAGTTGGAAAGGAAGGAAAGGCTCGCATCCTGGCGTTTTGGGGGGGGGGGACTCCAAGGAACTTCACGAAGAAGAACCGTTACACGGTTCACCAGCATCTCCATGATGACTTCAACCTGCAAGACAGACTGTTCTGCCAGTGTGTCATCATTGGAGCTTATTTCTGATGACTTGTAGGACTTTGTTGACTGGAACATTGGTGAATCTGACAGGAGTTGTCCAGTGATCGAGGTTAGCTCTTTCTAAGGGACCCAACTGAGTAGGTGTCTTCCCTCCGCATCTGAGGACAAACAGATTCAGTTTCTGAAATGTCGTGTTTTCTAGTCTCTAGAACATAGGATGGTGGGAAAAGTCCAAAAATCGGTATTTGAGAGTCTTATATACTATTGTCAGTACCCTTTAGAATCAACTTCTGTTAGACTATGTGGTAACACATTCCAGAAGATAGTACTTTTCATAGTCACTACCATGGGAACTTTACATCTCACAAATTTACTCTTCTTTACTCTCAAGTTGGCATATATGTTTTTGGTATATACTACATACTTCAGTTTTTTTTTAACTAAATGGTTCTCTTTGCTCATTGTAGTGTATGGAAGAAGTATTTAGTGCCTGTACTGCATTTAGCTGAGTAATCTCAGATGTCAGTGGTACTTCCAGTGCTCTGTGAAAGATGCGAATAACCTAAATAGTCAGAATCATGGATTACCTTCATGTTTAGTTTCATCATCAAGAATGTAAATCATTTCATATTAATTGATTGGTGATATTTGGCTGTCAGCACAACAGTGAATAAAAATAAATTGATCCAACTGCTCACATTGGTTTCATTTTATAGTTTCTACATGTTTTGGTCTGCATCTGGGACCATGTACAGACAGTCTCATCAAATATTTCTGTTGTTATTAAACTGTCCTAATATGGATCCGTATTAGTGCTACTCATCACAATCATGTAATACGTGCAACCATGATGAAGTTGCAAGAATTTTTCTACTTTTAAAATTTTTCAGAAATTAAAATTTAAAATTTACTTAAAATTCTCTTGATTTTGAATGTAAAATTCTATGTTGTTTTTTTGTTTTTGTCTCGCTTTGTCCTTTGCCCACAGTTCGCTGTTGTAATATAGTTATATAAGCTATTCACGATAATGCTATTAGTTTTTAGTTTGTGCTCCCCCGTATCTTCTTAGGTGTGTCTTCATGGTTTTGTTTCTTTCCTTAAGGGTGTACTGTGTATTCCTTCTATGTGGACGTTTATGTTGTATCTGTTCCTGATTACAATGACTGGATCCATATTAGGTCATTTCAGTAATGAGAGATGTATTTGATGAAACCACTTGAAGATGGCCCCATATGTGGACTGAAGCATGTAGCAACTATCAAATAAAACCAGTGTGAGCAGTTCGGTTGGTTTATTTTCATTTATTTTTGTATTGACGGCCAAATACCATCAGTTATGATACACAACAGGATGCAAACAATGAACATGTTTCATAGTAATTTAAAATTTAACCATTATTATGCAGGATTAGGGATTTAAAAGCAATTGAATTTTAAAAGGATGATTGGAATGGGAAGGGTGTTAGTATGGAAGTAATGTGTATGTTAGTGACTGAGTGGACACGGAGTTTGGATTGATAATGCGATTTATTGAACGCTTATGCCTTGTAACTACAAATAATTACAGCTCACTCATCTACGTGCTCTACTTCTCACTGCTGCAGGCACTGAGTCTTCGCAAGGTGATGCTTGGTAGTGGCACCTGACAATGCAACATGAGATGGACTGGTAACTGCTGTGTCTGCCCTCTGACTTCTGACTGTCAACTTCCAGCTGCATGACTCATGATTTTGAATCCATGAATAACTAAATTTTCTCATTTGTCCTCACTATAGCCTTAGCACAGACCATGTAGAAAATGCTTCCAGCTGCACGCTGAGAGAATCTTTATCCCCTATATATGAAGCAGAACACTGTAGATCTGCTGAAATTGCTTCATTCTGATTACTCTTGGAGAAGGAATGCTCGTTTGTGGCATCCCCTTTGAGTTTCATACAGCTGTCACTTTGTAGCCGTCCTCTCTCTCTCTCTCTCTCCCTCCCTCTCTCCCTCCCCTCCCCTTGACCTTCGCGGAGCTGCGTAGCACAGGTTGCCCCTTGTAGTTATACTCGTTCCACACTTCGCTGTTCTCCGGGTCGCCTTCCGTCGTCCGCACTTAGTAACTGGGCACTCTGCTACTAGTGCCTTGTTAACCTTTAGATTTCACTTTTTTATGTATATTTTATTTGTTGTAGCACGAAAAACCTTCCCAGGGTCTTTACAGGCCTCGCTTAGACTGGAGCATAACACTTAATCCACAACTGCAGCACTTTATACATAAGGTTATTTATTCACCTGATTATTACAACACAGTATATGGCTTACTGTCCCTCATAAATCCCGGACAGCGTAATAGGTACACTTGCACTCTGTACATGAATATAACTAGCTTCACCAATTGGTAAATTTGAATGCAGAAAAACTGAACTAGTCGCACTATTGCTGACTCAGGGTATATTACTCTTTTGCAGCCTACATAGCGTCGCACAAGTCTGACAATGTCACCCACCAGAAGGCTTCGGGCGCGAACGCCACCATCGGCATAATTCTTCAACACTCATAGTCACGAGACATCTCCCATCTCTGTCAATCCCGGAATTTGCAAACATCTCAAATCATGCATTCGAAGACAGCCTTCTGAGTGTAATTCAGGCTTATGTACCACGCTTTACAATTCCAATATAATTAATACTTTAAAACAATAAACAGAACGGCCACAACTTGTACCCATGGATGCACTCCCATTTGTCTCCAGCACACAAGTTTGGAGGCAGTTAAAATGAAAGCACAAATCGCACACATCACAACGCATAGATTTTTGTTTCCTGTAAAATGGCTTTTCACAAAGCGGACAGGAATCCTTACTGGCCATACCTAACCAGTGGCACACAGAGATACACTAGGCACTCAAGCGGGCGGGAGCACAGGCACGACATGTCTGTACAGCTCGAGTGCTCGTGCAGTAACAACAACAACAACAACAACAACAACAATAATAATAATAATAATTCAGTTCAATTCATGTTTATTTACGTGCAATAACTTAACAGCACAGTGACAAATTACAAAGTTAGCACGAGTATATAAAGATACAGAAAAATAATTAAACACAATACAAATATGACAGAAATAAATCAGTGAGCATAAATCTACAGACTTAAATATATACATACATTTATGAATTATTATGAATGTTGCTAATACAGATGCAAACTTTTTCTGGATGCGCTCAAGTCTTGTGGAGTCAGTAGACATGATAGAATTCCAAGCTACCGAGGCATATTCCAACTTGGACCTGACTAGTGTAAGATACAGCACACATAAACAGCCAAGAGAAGAAAATCTAAAAGTTATTGAGTGTATAAGACCTAGCAGCTTTATACATTCGGAATATAAAAAATCAACATGATTGTGAAAATACAATTTAGAATTAAAGAAAGCACCTAGGTCCTTAACGCAACTGGTGCATGTAATAGCAGCACGACAAAGCTGATACCCATAGAGCAGGACATTAGTCTTCCTTGAGTATGACATAACACGCGTTTTGTTGATATTAATACTCATGGAGTTGGCAGAGCACCAGTCACTGACATGATGAATGTCATTTTGAAGTAAGAGGCAATTCTGCGGAGTGTCTATGATGCGAAAAATTTTGAGATCATCAGCAAAGATTGGAAAATGGGAGTGACTTATTGAGTTACAGAAGTCATTAATGAATACATTAAATAGAAGGGGCCCCAGGACAGAGCCTTGTGGCACACCGGAAGTTACTCAAAGAGGCCGGGAGAGAGCATCAGATACATGGACCCGAGATCTCCTGTTAGCTAGGTAACTGCCAAGCCAGCTAAGGTACCCATCATAAAATCCAAGGGAGCTGAGCTTATGCACGAGCAAAGTATGGGGCACGAGGTCAAAGGCACTAGAAAAATCAAAATAGACAGCATATGTTAGGCGGGAGCACGTGCATTTTGAAATGCCCATTATGGTTTTCAGGAATTTTGCTTTCACTCCCTCGATGCTGGCCAGATCTTGTTTCGACAGTTTTTCCAATATCAGGTGAATCCCGTAGGTGAGTATTGGTAGGATTTTTGTGTCGAATAGACTCATAGCTGTCTTTAAGGATAGATGCTGTAAATTGTTAATGTCGTACATGGCTTTCATGGCTGCCAGTGTTTTGTCTTTGATGTATAATCTGAACGTCCCGGTAGTCTGTAAAGTGATTCCCAGGTATTT
>NW_019725684.1:0-453 GCF_002891405.2 Cryptotermes secundus | reverse complement strand
GTGATACTGACCACTACCTGATGGTGGCAAAGGTTATGGAAAGACCAGTATGCTGGTAATTTCTAAACCAGGTGCCTGCACATATGGCAATTGCTGGTCATCCATCAAGGTCACATAGTCACAATTTACTGCAGCGCTGACATCATTTATGAATNGGGCATGGACTGGTGTGAACATCCTCCATTGCCAATATCTGCAAACCATAAAACAATGCTTCCATCAGCCCCCTTATTTCAAAGCCTAGTCCTAGGTGGTATGGAGAATTAACAGTCTGCTTAGTTAAGGCTAAATAATACAAGAGACAATTTTATCCAAAATACAAAGCAGTAAGTGTCAGAAAAGAAATAATTCTCAGCTTATTTAACAATTGTTACTTAGTTTGCATAGTACATATAGTGTTGAATTCAGAGTCAAATGGAAACTACAAATTGGGAAGGATCTGCAAGGATGTCA
>NW_019725683.1:0-651 GCF_002891405.2 Cryptotermes secundus | reverse complement strand
CATTTGTGGAGGGAAAAAACTATTCTACAGCTAGTAACATTCTGAATTCTCTGTTCCCGTTTAGTAACTAAATATAGACATCTTTCTGGCACCAAGCAAACAATGAACAGAGGTTTCCATCCACCCACCCGCATATCAACCACGTCTCAGTGTGCTGGAAGAGTGGGGTTCTGTTTCTCAAACACACAGAGGGATTTCTCTCTTCACCACTACATCACATCACTCTGAGCCCATTGAGGTTCCCACCCAGTGAGTACTGGAAGTTTTTCAGCCACGGTTAAAGGAAGTGGAATGTGATCATGATCCGACAATCCATTTATACATGATTTTATGGTATAACTTCTTCTATTATCAATAAATAATTGTCAATTAAGGTAGCAGAGTTATTAACAATTCTTGTAGGAAAGCATACAGTACCTATTAGGTTATAAGTGTTTAACATGTCATTTAATTGGGTTTTTTGCTACTAGTTTCCATATAATTAATATTAATATCACCACATATTATAAATTCCAAATTATGTCTGTAGAAGGAATTAAGTATAACGTCTAGTTTATTAAGAAAATGATCAGAATTACCTGACTGAGCTCTGTATATGTTGAATGCAATTATCTTATCCTTATTTATTTTTATTTGAATAGCCGCAATTTC
>NW_019725682.1:0-9655 GCF_002891405.2 Cryptotermes secundus | reverse complement strand
AATCTTTTTAAGATGCAAGTAACTGTCTTACTTTACAATTTAAAGGAGACAAGCTTGTCAGACTGTGTTCTAGTTTTTAGTCACTTATTTTAGATATACAAAATCTTTATATCACTGTATACTAGTCTTTATTTCAATTTATTATATTATTAACCTTTAAGAGCCGAGCGACGCCATATGGCGTCATTAAAATAAAGTCAAGGGGACGAATAACGCCATATGTCGTCGCGCAGTCCACGCGTGCGGCCAGCTTTTTAAAATCTAATTTTAAGTTATAAATTCTTTTTCTACTTACATGATTTTTGGTCACCAGCTTTATAAGTTGTCTCTCTTTTCACCTACATCGTCTAACGGAATGTTGGCTTCGTGTGGAAATCTTGGAAACATCCGTAAATGCAGAGTCCCATATCACACTTCACGCACTTTATACGGATGGTTCTTCGTTTCCCACGCGAAGAGCACACTCGACACCTCAATTTTGAAGTAGAGGAAGTCGGCCAGTACTGTTGTTTGGCCTCCTCTACTCGAAATGACCCCGATGAAACAGCAGGGGTTCGACCCCTGGGCCGTTGAGGGCGAAGTGGACCCCTTCCAGCATGTTCCGCACAAGAGCGAGACAAAATTCTCTGTGTGACAACAGGATGTAACTGTTCAGATCCAGGAGAAGGAAAAATAGTCTATTTGTCCATTTCCAGCTTCGACGACAGATGCTATAACTGTTTGCCACAGTTTGCCCACAGCTCCACCCAAATAATTATTCACACTCCTCTTGCCACGCTGGTGTGGTGGTCCCCATGTTGCCAACGAAGATGATGGTTTTTCATCGACTTCAATTTCTGATTTACTTTCTTCCTCACAACTCTCAGAGTCATCGGTACAACAGTCTGAATTGGTGTCATTTATAAGATGATTCTCAGTTTCAGCGTCTTCCAAATACGAAGCCATGGTGGACAGCTAAACACAATGCTAGCCTTGAACATTCTGACACTGCTCAGCTATTTTTCAAAACAGACTACTTCTTGTTTGGCTATACAGGATAATACACAGTCAGTGTTTCTGCAAACGATTAGACATCGCCCACACTCATGCATACCGAAAGGAACCTACGAACTGGAGAATGATGAACGAAGCATAAACATCCGACCCTGTAGCCACACAAGCCATAGTTAGAGCATGATGTCACCAGCAGGCATTCAGACTGCAGAAATGTTTTGTGCAGGAACTGTATGCATTTTTGTGCACAGACATTCGAAATTGAGGGAAAAATTTTTTTGGCATCAGTGTAAAAATTTTTAGAGATTTTAAAATCGGTAAATTACAATAACTGATTCTATATTCTTTCTAGATAAGAGCAGCGTTTATTTCGTTCGTTTATCACAAAAATTGTAGAAATCACAGCACTTTAAGTAACATGATTACAATTTTTATTACTCTACAATGACTAACATTTAAATTAAATCCGTCCCTGCTGCCACTACCGGAATTTAAATGGCCGTCTCTTAAAGGTTAATGTATGTTATACAAAACTCATTAATGACTTTGTGTTTTAACTACTGAATTTTTAATTAACAGACTTGTATAAAACTGTACAAATTGTATAAGGTTTGCCATTGCTCTTATTACTAAAATTAACTTATTTATTATATTGTATATGTTCATCAGTATTTTATTACAAATGTGTATGCTATTGGATGACAACTGTAATTTGTAGTTGTGACTGTAACTAGGACGATCTCCTAACACCACTCTTTTCCAACCCGCCTTTGTTTGTATTTCAGCTCAGTCGGAATGGTGCTATCCCTGCTACATCTGTTTCTACCTTAGGACAGTGTATGATGGCCACTGCAAGTTGTCCTCACAGATCAAACTAAGGAAGATCGGTATAGGTACGGGAAACTAGCTGGGTCGGTTTGCATGAGTCTCAGGGTAGCGATGCCGAAGAAAGCGGTATTCTAGGAGTTAATCCAAATGACGTTTATTCACCTTTGTTCTCCAGACCACACTGTTAAATTAATGTATTTTTAGCTTTAAGTTACAGCGTTACACGATCGGCAAGCTATGTCTCGGAGCATGCAAGGGCCACGTCCGTTCAGTTCAGAATATGGTAAAAGTCTCTCTTTTGGAATGGCTTGCACACCCCACGCCGAGAATTCGAAAGATCGTGTTGACATATACATTTCATCCCATCTTCCATAGGAAGCTTGAATGAGGCAACTCAATCATACTGGCCCTCATTCACAGGCAACTGTAACAAGTTCTGACCTGTCCTTCTCATTGACCTTCCTTTTAGGCGCGTCCCGTTCCCTGTACCCAAGCTAAATTTATGACTGCTCGTAAATGTCAGAACTCCGGACTCCTTGGTCCTGCCAGAATCTAGAATTTTCAACATAAACACCGTATTGCACGTCCCAGACAGTGAAATACGATATTAAAGATTACAATAAAGTTCCAGTAATATCGAAACATAAGACTTTTGAAATTAAAATTACCGAGAATTAATAAGAAATAAATTTCATGGTCATCTATAATCATCCAAATAAATAAGGGCTCAGAATGATCAGCGTCAAACTCCCCGAAGTCGTAATTTGGCAATTTAAACTTGAATTGTCCAACATTACGTCTTGTAGCCTATAGCTGATCATACAGCTTATACAAACAAGTCAAACTACACAGAACTCAAATAGAAACAACAGAATGCAAAGAATACAATACAACACAATAATTAACCCCCTTTTACCCTTCTAGCAGGTTGCTTCACCGCCATTGGTGAAGGAGATCCAGCACCACTCTGTATTGATCAGTAACCTGCAGTGAGTATTTAAAACACGACATTTGTGAACATCATTACAAATAAGTTGTGGAACAATACACTAATCAGTAGTCTTTTCTTCAGCTCATTCATATCAAGTGCATCAAAATCACCAAGAAATGGAAGTTAATACATAATTAATACAATTGAATACATATATAATTAATTACTATCTGGTTAATACAAAATTCAGCAGTGTTGTTGTCAACTACATGTTCACACTTGAAGCGTTCAAGTTACCTTTATTACACTTAATTCAAGGCCAAATTCTCTCACCAAGTAAGTTCTTAATGATTTCACTTCACCTTAATCTGATAAAGTTTAACTATTTCAGTCACATCAATCTTATTACAATCACCGAAATCTGCTAATACTCAATTACATAACATTTTTATATAGTTAATAGGCGTTTCATGTAGCACCTCCCACACAAACTTTCATCTTACAATCTTCATAAACACTCATGTTCTCTCTAATTTAATAACAGCTAGCCTGTAACATAAGTTTTTTTTTTTTTTAATGATGCCATAAACGTCTGCCCTTCCTTGCTCTAAATGTACATATTTAGCTTCTGATTTCAGGATAGTCTGGGTTCATGTGCCCCACTGTCGACCTTTCATCCTGCTCTCTCCTTTGTTACATTGTTTACAACCTAACAGTTGACTAAGGGCAGTCATGCTGGTGTTTTGGCAATAGGTCTAGTACTTTTCTACAGTAACGCCTTAACGAATACAATTCTTAGTTGCTAAATCACTGTCAACATAAAAGTGCCTGAAGATCACAATTACATAAACACATTCACTCTGTCCTTCTACTCACTGGCAGTTGAAAAGGAGAAAAGAACAAGGGCTATGAATAAAGATAGTCCTCGGTCCTATTTGGCACACTCTGTAAGATGATTTCTTACAAGTTCATAGAATTCTTATTTAATAAACTCAACAAGCAATTTGGATTAATTCAATTTATACAAGTAAGGTTTTAAACTCTGCTTACGGAATCTCCCTCGTGCCTTCCCATTTAAGTCAGAAATTTCAAACATTGACGGCAAAAGAACGTCTGTTATGACATATGGTCCTTCGTAAGGTCGGATAAATTTACTGGTAATACCACGCGTAGCATCTGACACTGGCTGCATTCGCACTAGAACATGATCATTAAGTTGTGGTTCCCAATTGGTGGATCTGGTTTTCCTCCTTTTTTTCTCTTCTGCTTTCGGTTTCAATTTTGCATATGCACGAAGGAGTTTAGTTTCTAGGCTTTCCTCTTTCGGTTTTTGGTCCGTGGTTTTCTTTAATATCTTTTCAAACACATCAGGTTTAGGCTGGCCAAACATAAGTTCGACAGGCGTGTAACCAGCTGATCCACTCACCAAATTGTTTAACCATTCTTCGATTTGTGTAATCAACTCAGGCCATTTCTTCTGAGTGATGTTGCAGTAAATTCTGCAGAATTTTGAAATTTCTTGCATCTGTCTCTTGCTCGGATTGCTTTGAGGATGATGTATTGGCGAAAATTTTACTAAAATGCCCAGATTTGAAAGTGTTTTCTCCCACAACGGGCTTGAAAACTGACTACCATGGTCATTAATGATACTCTTGGGGTGGATTACATCGCGGAAGTAATGGTCTACAAGCCTATTAAGACAAGACTTAGTGGTGGCGGCGCGAAGTGCATAAAGCTTCACATGTTTTGTAAATACGTCGAGGCATACAAAAATATACTTCACACCTCCACGTCCTGTAGGCAAAGGGCCGTACAAATCTATAGACAGTAATTCACCCAGCTGCGAAGGCAAGTGGGCCCTGGTTTCTATTTCATAACTGCAATTAGGGTGCTTCACGTGTTGGCACATGTCACAACACGAGACAAACTTTCTCACCTTTCTACCGAGATTTCGTATGTAGAAAGAGTGTTCTATCTGGGCTTTACATTTATCAGTCCCTTGGTGCCCTGATAGGGTATGCACGAAATTTATAACCTTATCTTCTAGTCCGGTGGGAAGATACGGCCTCCAATAGGGTGGAATTTATTGTCTTTACAATAGAGGATGTCCCCTTGGAGTGAATATTTCTGACTCAGGTTCGGTTGCCTAGCCAATTTCAGCTTTATTTCCTCGATCTTATGGTCTTGTGCTTGAAAGTTTGCTAATTTCTTTAAGTCTTCTTTGATTTGTGAATCTAAATGTAAATTTATAGAGGCGACTAGAATATCTTTCGGCTTCTTCATCTGGCATAGCTGTTCTTGACTTAGACCGACTGGATTCCTACTCATTATGTCGGCGAAGAAATTTTCTGTACCTCGTATATGCAAAATCTCTAGATCATACTCTTGTAGCTGTAAAATCCAACGGGTGATTCTGCTGGATGTCAGTGAACATTTCTTTAGAAAAGTTAATGCCTTGTTATCTGAGTGTACCTTAATCTTATGTCCAAAGACGTACAGTCTGAACTTCTGTAGTGCGTAAACTATGGCTAGTAGTTCCTGCTCGCAAGTAGAATATCTTTGTTCTACTGCAGAAAGCACTCTAGAAGCAGTGGACACGATATGCTTCTCTCATTTGTTATTTGTTTGAGTTAGGACACCGCTAATGCCGAACTTGCTGGCATCCGTATACAGTTCATATGGCAACTCCTCAACGGGGTGGATCAGATGTCTGCTCCGCGCAAATTGAGCGCGGAGGTTCTCAAAAGCTGACTGTGAGTGTGGCGTCCACTTCCATCTTATTCCCTTTTTCATTAATGGCAGAAGTGGGGCTATGTAATCGGCATAATTCACGATAAAGCGGTGATGAAAATTGCAAGTCCCAAGGAACTGCCTCAGTTGCTTTTGGTTGCGGGGAGGAGGATAATTTAAAATGGCTTCCACTCGAGCAGGGTCAGCCGATACACCAGTCTGTGTTATTCTGTGCCCTAGAAATGTCACCTCCGTCTGGCAAAACTGACATTTCGCCGCGTTGACAGTAAAACCGGCCTTGGTAAGTTTGTTCATGACGATGTCTATGTGTCTTAAGTGTTCATCGAAGCTTCTTGAATGAATTAAAATATCATCTACGTAATAAACGACGAACTCAGATGTCTCACTGCCCAGCGCTAACTTCAGTGCCCTTACAAAACCAGACAAGGAATTCCGAAAACCATAGGGCGCTCTTTTATACTGGTATACGGTTGACTCGAATAAAAATGCAGTATAAGGGTGTGATGACTTCTTCAACGGCAACTGAAGAAATGCCTTACTGAGATCCAGAGAGGTCATGAATTTAGTCCCATGAAATCTTTGGAGCAACTCGTGCAGAGGTGGGGCTCTCTCGCGGTCTGGAACGGTAACTTGGTTGACACGGCGAGCGTCAATACAAAGTCTAGGCTCCTTCCCTTCTCTGTGCACTATCGTTACAGGGTTTATGTATGGGGATTCTGATATCTCTAGTATACCATCCTTAATCATCTGACTAATTTGTTTCCTAATTACAGGGCGTACAGAAAAAGGTATTACGCGAGAATGGCTCATAACTGGGCTCTCGTCTGTTAACTTAAATTCATACTCCATTAGAGTACATTTCCCTGGCTTCGAAGTTAAACTATCTCTGTATTTCATCATCAAACCAATTAAACTTTCTTTTTCTGACAAGGACAGATTCTGGTTCTTATAAATCAAAGTAGCCACATCAGTAGAGGAAATAGTTCTACAGTCTGGAGTGTCATCATTAGCTTTGTGGACATGAACTTCGTCTATTGGGATCCCATTTAACCTGTTACAATCACTATGCCTCAGCTTCTTAAAATCATCATCTTCTTCTGCATTATAAAACCTGCCATTTATTCGGCTAATAACTCGAACTTCATCTTCGTAAATAAACTCATCATCTTTACTCCTGTCATCATTAGACATGCTCGCGTGGGTCTCACGCCCTGACATAACTGCTTCGTTTACAACTTTCACTAGCGAGGCAATTTCAAACCGGCTGGGACCTTTCCCATTCCCTTCAGAAACCTTTCTTTCCAAACTATTGTTACTATGGGATCCCTCACAACTGCTTCGAACACCTGTAAGTGGTTCTGGTTCACTCACTGGCGGTATATGACTTTCGGGGGTTACTGATCTCGGGAAAGTGTTATTAAGTATACCCTCGTGTGGCAAAGAATTACTGTCATCTACCTCAGCTCTTCTCCTGTGGCTAAATCCTTGTTTTCTCAAAATTCCGTCCCGCTTATACTTGATACATTCAGCATTAAAATCTATGATGAGCCCACAATCTCTTGCAAAGTCACACCCGATAATGACTGAGCCAATTAACTGAGGAGACACTAAGAACACGTTTTCAAACACATCCTGTCCAATAGCAAATTCCAAGTACACCTGCTTCTTAAGCCGTTTTGTCCTATTACCAAATGCTGTGATGAGGACTGCGTTATTGATTCCGATCTCATATGTTGGCAACCCTTTCAATACTAATTTATTGTACAATTTCTCAGAAATCACGGACACTTCAGATCCGCTGTCAATATAACAATCTACTGCCTGGTCACCAAATCTAACTTCTACACGAGGGCAGTTATTCAAATTTGCTTCGTTTATGTAGAAGACAGTTAATTCGTCCTTATCTGAAGAGTTAAATTTATATGCATCATTGTCAGAAAATTTCTGGGCCTGAGGACCTTGCGCTCTCGTTTCAGACGGGCTCAAATTTCGGTCCGCAACTGATCCCGTTCCTAGTTTTCCGAACGTCTGTTATTTTCATTATCAGGCGCGTTGTTTACCCTGTCGTCTCGGGAAACTTGACCTGCATAAGGAGGTGCGTTGGGGTCTAACACCTGTCGGTTCGCTGAGGAAGACCGATGGTCAACTTCTCTGTGTCTACCATAATTTTGCTCAGCGTATTGTCTGTTTCCCCGCCAGTTCCGTCCTCGCTGATTGTATTCGTTTGGACGCGAAACAAAAGTTTGCCTTACGAAGTTATTGTTCCCTTTATACCTATTGTATCCATGGTAAGGCTGAAGTCCATGGGGATTCTGAGTTTCTTGGGATTTAGGTACACGGTTCGAGTCTTGGTAACTGTCGTTCCCTTCTATTGATTCGAGCCGTTGCAGGAAATTGACCGCATCTTGAATTGAAGTTACTTGAACGGAGGCAAAGCTTCGTTGGATATGCAAAGCGAAATGGCTCATTAATGCGTTAATCAATTCAACATCTGACATTTTCGGCCGTAAATAAGAGGCTAATACCGCGTACTTCAGGAAATGCCCTGATAGCGTTAACCCATTTTGCTTGTTGTACTTATCTTGGTAGATCGACTTTCTTACATTTCCTTGAGTGACCTGATTCCAATAAGCATCAGCGAATGCTGATTTGAACTGACTGTAATCATGCAATGTGTGTGACACCGCTGAAACCCAGTCCTTGACTGTAGGGTCAGTTATGGAACGCAAAGCGATCGCGAGTTGCATTTCTTTTGGCACACCTTTTAGCGCGAAATATTCATCCAACTGTTTGAGGTGGTACATGGCATTAATTTTACCACGGTCGTCAAAGTACGGCAAGGAAAGTTCAGTGGGGTTCAAACAGCTGCCATGAGCATGAGGACTCACATTACTGCTCACAAGCAGGCCCCTTGAATCAGACACATTAGCATGCACACTCTCATTACAATTACACGGTACTCCGTGAGTGGTCCTTACATTTTCAGTTGTGGTATTAGAATTGACGTGCGCAGACTCAGAAGAAGATTGGCCAGGATCGACACTAGCATTGTCATTTGGGGGAAACGAGGTGGGACTACACCCAACCGTTGTACAACCAAATAATTGTAACTTAATAGCATTTACTTCGCTATTTAATTGACTGAAATGACCTTCATTCCTGGACTCCAATTTCTTCAACTCTACATTTAAATTTTGGACCTTCGCTTCGGCTTCTTTCTGCCAAGTTTGCGCATTGTTAATCCTTTCAGTTTGCACTAATTTGATTATCTCTTTCATCTCACTGACTTCCTTATCAGCAAATTCCTTATGCAGGATCATTTCCTTACCAAACTCACTAGTCAGCTCCGTTGTCTTTATCACGTGTGATTCTATCTTATTATGTAATTCTTTGGATACTGCCTGAACATTTTTCTTTACAGCTATAAGCTCTCTTTCACTGTCTTCCCTAACCTGCTGCACTAATTTACCCATCTTAGCAGATTCATGTTGCAATTTATCATCAATGCATTTACTGAAACTAATGTTTTCCCTTTCCAATTTCTCTGTCAATCTCTTATTCTCTAAGCGAACTTCTTCTCTCAATTTACTTATTTCGTCTTTGACACTTCTCTCTATATCCCTCCGTAATTTCTCGTTAGCTTCTTTAACACTGTTTAACACTCTGTAGTACGCTAGCTAATATTTCTTGTAGCTGTGTGTTTGCATTGACTATACTAACAGGCTCCGCTACTGTCACTGTGCTAAGATCACCCTCGCTACAAATGTCTTTCTCCCCGTCCTATCTGCTGGAGTCTGGATTCGGCCGGTCTTAGACAAATGGATTTCACTAGCATCATGTTCATGACCCACACTAAGGTTTTCCGTACTTGGGAATTCAAACTGTTCTTGTTCTCTATACGAGCATCCTACTTCACTTTCACTGAATTGTGTGTGGTCCTCCTCAAAGTCTATGTTTCGACTCCTTAGCGCGCGGGTCGACATTGTAAACTAACCTGGGTTGTTATACTCGTAGTGCAGCGGCTGGTTGAAGTCCTGTCCCCAATTTGCATGCGGAGTGGTGTTGCGGTTACTGGGAGACGACGTCCGGTGGGTGGCAGAAGTTCCAGCTGCTCTGTTGAATCTCGCGGTGAATAGCGTTTTGCTTCAATGC
>NW_019725681.1:0-251 GCF_002891405.2 Cryptotermes secundus | reverse complement strand
GCTAGCTTGCTAGATATGCGTTGCTAGCTTGGTAGCCTTTCGTTGGTAGCTTCCTAGGACTGATTTGCTAGCTTGCTAGATTGCTAGAATTGCGTTGTTAACTTTCTAGCTATGCGTTGCAAGCTTGCTAGCTTTGCGTTGCTAGTTTGGTAGCCTTGCATTGCTAACTTGCTAGGGTGCGTTGCCAGCTTGATAGGTTTGCGTTTCTACCTTGCTAGCTTGGCGTTGCTAGCTTGGTAGCCTTGCGTTGC
>NW_019725680.1:229-1009 GCF_002891405.2 Cryptotermes secundus | reverse complement strand
TTTTCGATTGACCTAATCCCCCCTGCCGCATTATGGCTCTGAGGTACACTCAGCCTATACTAGAAATGAGTACCAGTAATCTTCCTGGGGGTAAAGATCGGCAGGCGCCTAAGGCTGACAACCTCGCCGCCATCTGTGAGCCAGTTGTCTAGAGAATGTGGGAGCCTCGATGTCTCAAAACACTGTGGGCCTCCACTGCCAATTACAGGAGTAGATTTACCTTTTATATCTTATTCGAAAAGTATTATCTTCTGGCATACAACGCCGTATAGTCCGTTAGAAATCAGCGGACTTTCGGAGGAACATATTGCCTCCATCTTCAGTGTCGAATAAAGTGAGCAAGATACCAGCGTGAAAGTAGGTGCCATTGAAAGTGGAGACGATATGTNGTAGCAGTAGCAGTAGCAGTAGTATGTGGTTTTAGGCACTCATCATATTCGGTCGAACGAACATTGGGATTACGGTCATGAATGCCACTCTGCTGACAAGTGTTCGTCTGTGATGGTGTGAATCCTCAGAAGGATTTTGTCTGTTGTCGCAGGTGCGATCTAGAGACCCTAGCAGACACGAAGACTCGAATGGGACTACAGACGTGAATCAGGCTTAGGACTTGTATTTAAAGGTGCGTCCACATTACTCGTGCTCGTGCTCGCCAGGCTTGTGCTCGTCGAGAGAATCGTCTGGCTTTTACTTGTGTTCGTAAATCTTCGTCCACACTATTTCAGTTGCTCGCCAGGCTTCGGCGCGTGAGGATCCGTATATTTAATATTAGAGTTAATT
>NW_019725680.1:0-201 GCF_002891405.2 Cryptotermes secundus | reverse complement strand
TACATGTTTCGACCTCAAGAGGTCATCCTCAGGTGTACGAACACAGTTGCACAATCACACGCAGTCACATTCGTTTTTCCACTTATTTTGATCCTGTATCCTGTTCAGGTTCACGCTCAATAATATGTGTCAAGTTCTTCTTACAAAATATAAGTCAAAAATACAAATGTTAAAAGTTAAAATTTAAAATTTAAAATTTAG
>NW_019725679.1:0-699 GCF_002891405.2 Cryptotermes secundus | reverse complement strand
CAAGATTTCTCTGACCTTTCAACACTGAGGCACTTCCTTAGAAAAAAATCATAGCAGCTGATAATGAAACAAATTTTAGACTCAGAAAGCCTAAAATTTATAAATAATGTATGAATAATGTCATGGCAGCTGAGCCCAATCCCAAATATTATGTATGCTATATAGCCCTCAGATTCATGCAGATCTCTGTGACATTGAGCCACTTCATTCTTCAGATAGGGGTAAGTAAAAGTAAAGCTATCCCTGTACCAGGCCATGAAGGCCCATAGGGTTGTGAGACGTTGAGGGTCCTACACTATCTAACACTATCTAGACAATCGGCTCAAAGATGGTGGTAAGGTTGTTAGAGGCTGAGTAAACCCCAGGGCCTAGTGCGGCTGGAAGGATTGGTATAACTGGCTTCTGTGAGGCTTCAAGCCCCACAAGTAGGTCGCCACTCATAACTGCCGTCACATTCGCCTACATGTTTGGTGTCACTTATAACCGCCCCTTTGTTGCCCTTCTGACTGAGGCTCCATCTGAATAGTAGTGCAGGGAGTGGGAGTTGATGATCGGACCCTCTGCTCCGATGACCATTTTGACGCTGCCCTACATGGTGTTGCCACTGCTGAAGTTGCTAGGTCGTGACTGGTTTTGGCTTGACCCGGCTCCACTGCTTCTTCCTTCCGTTGAGATTATTGGGGGTTGGATTTCAGGATG
>NW_019725678.1:0-282 GCF_002891405.2 Cryptotermes secundus | reverse complement strand
CTCGTATAATCCGTGATAGGAAAGTGAACAAGGAATCGATGCAGAATTTAGCAGAGTTGTTATATTTATGAAAGTGAATACATAGGTAACATATTCATAACAACTCACTCACTCATGAACATTTTCGTGACAAGCTTATTTTTAAGGTGAGGAGTTGTTAGAACCACGCCCAACCCCCAAGCTGGAGGACCACCCCTTGTCGGCTGTCCGCGACCGCTTATTCAGTATATTCGCAGTTTCCCTCCATATCTGGAGGGCGTCTCCTCCATCCGCAACCTGAGG
>NW_019725677.1:0-9545 GCF_002891405.2 Cryptotermes secundus | reverse complement strand
CAGATCAATTCCAACACTACAGTATTTTGTGTGGTATAGAATGGCAAGTGTTATTATCATATGTGGTTGCGAGAAGCAAACGTCCTGTGAGTTTGATAAACAGTCTAAACACGGTATCCAGTCACAATGGTCTTCTGATGTCAAAAGTGAGATCGGATTGAACTATTAGACTAGACTGAGTTTTGAGTTGTTGGATTTGAATTGATGAGATATGTGATAAGGGGGGAATGGAAAGTTCATGGCACGCCTATTAGCCATAATGGAAGAAATAAAAAATCGGTTAAATGGAGATATGAGGCTGCTTAGGTGCCGATCAACATGATACAAGGGCCGTAATAAATGCCATCCAGTCTGTACAGGGTCATCGGCAAGGATCTGGCAACCAGATTTGATTGGCAGCAAAGTGAATGCCAGGAGTGGGACATAAGCAAGTGCTTGAACAAGAAACAAATCAAGGTGAAGGAAGAAATTGCATGCAGAGAGTACGATTTGAAGGCACGGGAGCCATATATGTGTCCTAGCCATGTAGAGATGGAGAAATATGAACTGGGGAAAGTAAAGAAAGCACATGTAGAAGGTAAACCCCTGAACCAGGATGTTAATTTGGGAATGACTCTGGAGACTTGTGCCAGATTGCACAACAGAATCCAGAACAAAAATTGGGGCCTTTCTACCCAGTACAGAATCCGGCACACTGTAAATGCGGGGCTGCTCCACGATCCCGGTTGAGAGCTAATTGCCAACAGATAAAAGAGAACCAAGAGTTTATCTTCTCTATCTACCACTCCCAGTCAGCTGCCAGCTGTCCAAGACAGGAACCATTGAGCATTGCAGCATTAGAGGGAATCCACGCTGTTAGAAGCCCCTATTAACCTTTAAACGCCTTGCCATGCCATCTGGATAGCCGCCCACAGCTCACTGGTAATTGGCGGCGTAAGATTTTGGGTGCGAATGGATCTCTCCATCACGTTCCATAAATGCTCAATTGGGTTCATGTCGGGCGAACGTGGTGGCCACACCATTCGTCAGAACTCTCCAGAATGCTCTTAAACCAATTCTGGACAACTGCGGCCTGATGACATGGTGCATTGTCCTGCTGGAATATTTCATCATTGTGGGGGTACATGAAGTCCATGAAGGGCTGCAAATGGTCACCAAGCAGTGTAATGTAGCGGTCACTGGTCAATGACGTATTTAGGTGGATGAGCGGACCCAACTCATACCACGTGAACACGCCCCACACCATTATGGAATCACCACCAGCCTGCACTGTGCCTTGTTGACAACTGGGGTCCATGGCCTCAAGGGGTCTGCGCCCCACCCGAACCCTACCATCCGCGTGAAACAACTGGCACCATGACTCATTGGACCATGCCACATGTTGCCAATCCTCCAGGGTGCAATTAGCGACGTCACAAGCCCAGGTGAGGCGCTGTATCTGGTGTTGTGGTGTTAACAGAGGCACTCTTGTCGGTCTTCTGCTCCCATATCCCATGTTAGCTAAAGAACGCTGCACTGACCTGCTGGATATGCGTCTGGTACCTCCTGCATTGAATGTGGATGTGATTTCAGCCAGTGTCGCTTGTCTGTTACCACGGATAATTCTAGCAAGGCGCTGCTGGTCACGATCATTAAGCACCGTAGACGGTCACTGCGCTATCCACGATGGGTGGAAATGCCTTCCACAAGGTATTCCCGGTACACACGCGACACTGTGCATCGAGGAATGTTAAATGAAGTGGAATGGAATGTCCCATCCGCCTGGGACCCACTATCATGCCCCGTTCAAACTCGATAATTCACGTCTGCTTGCCACGAGCAGACTGGCCGATGTTCAACCTGACTCACGAGGGAACACCTCACAACTGATACTGCTCTGGGCATTCCCAAGCCATCAACGGATGGTGGCGCCACTTAAAAATAAATTTACATACTGCTATCCCATGACTTTTGGCACTTGAGTGTATATATATATTGTGTAACGTGTTTCGTTACTGAATACGCCGTAGAGATCGTTAATTGGTTTATTCAGCAATCTACGAGAAACGGCTACAATTAATTATCACAATGTTACGGGTTTCCACAGTTTACAAACCCTACAACAAAATCTTCACGTACTAATAACGCGGGAGCTATACAAATCTCCCTGAATTACACACTCCAAGTATAACTGTACTACGGCACTCACTAAGTCTCGTAAGCACACAACAAGTCTTCCGCTCGCTGACTTCTTAGTTATCGCACACTCGCAGGCTGCTACCTTGAGCACTGTTGATAACACACTGGTCTCGCTTGCTGCTCAGCCGGCTTATATTCCTTTCGCTGTTGCTAGTGTGACGTGGCGTATAGCCTAGGACGCTGTTACTCACTTGGTGACGTCACCGCTGTTGACTCGCTTTGCATAGCTTCAAGGTTGCGGGGACTCGGCTAACGTCGGCTCCGCTCGGCTCACTTCGGCTCCGCTCGAGACGTCACCGCGGGGAGAGTGGCGGGGTGATTACTCGCCTATTAAGCGAGCGCTACGTTACCGCTACGTGCAGCTGGGGAGATAGGGGTCAACATGTCACACTATATATATATATTGTCAAGTGTAGGGGGGTTTTGCCGGGCCATATGGAGCCTTTATTAGTATCCTATTTAGCTCAGCCTTTATTGCGGCCAGTATTTAAATCGCTCTAATTAATTGACATTGCAATTTTTCAGAAAAAAAAATACATATTTTCCGGTCTATGCAACATAGAAATACGAACTGAAAGCAACTTGAAAGACAATAACATTTTCTACATGTACACAAAAGAGCAATTTTTACCAATGAAAATTAACTGATTATTTTGTTATGAAATGCAAACTATAATCTTTATTATGTATGTTATGAAATTCCAAAGGACTTACCCGTCGGTTTTCTTCAACCTTGAATCATGGTGATATTGTAAATATAATCACACTATATATAATAATATTACTGTACGCGAGTTTTAACTGCGTCACTTCACAGTTTACGATACACACTGACGCGCGTGACACTTCTCGAAGCAGTGCACCCCACACAGAGCAATATCACACTTTTTGCAATGGAAGAGCGTGCTCCTGCTTTTCTTATTTAGTGAAACACATGACGTCTTTGCTTCCCTTTGGTTGGCCAGTGTTGTAAATGTTTGATCTCCAATCGACCCAGTTTGGCCCCAGATAACCTTGGCCTCCCCCCAAGAAATGCCACTGACCGTGATATTCGCCTTGTGCGATTGAAGAATCATCTTGGGGGAGGTAGGTTTCTAGCAAAATGGAATAAGTTATACTGATTAACAAAGCGACACACTCACCTATTTGTAATACTCGCAAAATAGTGATGCAAAGTAATTGTAATACTAGTCGAAAATAGTGCCAGTCCGACACTGATAACGAAAGTGAGTGACGAAGATGCCTTTTACTCACAAAGTAATACTGGCTCAGTGGGTATATACCTCTTCCAAGACACAAAATAAAAATGATATACAAAGAAATATATGACAGTCTGACACTGACTTTTTAACTGATAAAGAAATATTAGACAATCCGAGGCTGACTACCTAACTGATAATTCGCCACTAAAAACCAATCCTTGAATGCGTCACACTTCCTTGAAGGCTCTAGAAGCACTCTTATGCAAGCACAGATGAATATTTCCTCATCAGTTCTCCAAAGAAAGCTGGGTTATATTTGGCTGACCAGGTCATAAACAGCCATATCTACACATAAATAGTATCAAAACCAGTAGGTGATAAATGATTTCATTGTTCAGAGCTAAGGAATGAACCAATGACATGACCTTACATAGGTTTGTTTTGGTTTCAAACCCAAGGTCAAACTGTCAGCACTCCCAAAGGAAGTATGTTTCGGCCAACTCGGGGTGCTGCTTGCTGCATACTATACAGGGTGTTTCACGACTTTAGGGCATAACTGCAGGAGGTGATTTTCTAGGTTTTTGTGATCAAAAAATTTCATATAAACATGTGTCCGATTTTGGACGGTTGCAGAGTTATGACCGTTTTAAACTCAGAATAGAAGGTAATGATTACTGACAATAAACGGAACAAAATAATAAACCAGCATAATACATGATACATTTAAAGTATGAATGTAAAGTTAACTTCGTGAAATTACCTTTAATTTGAACTGATTGGTGCTTAAAGCTGATGTTCGAAAATGCCACCGCCGGCCGCAACACAGTCTGCCGCTCGGTTGTGAACCGCGCGGGTAGCACGTAGCACCTTCAGCTGGCTGTTTCTTATGTGGTCAGCGGCGCCCAGAATGCGACCGAGCAAAGCATCTCGCGTTGCCACCTTCACATTGTAAACCAGTTCTTTCATCCATCCCCACACACAATAATCAATTGGGCTTAAGTCTGGAGACCTAGCTGGCAGTTCTTCGCGTACTCGTACGTGGACTGCGGTGTACCAGTAAAGGCTCCAGTAAACACTCTCCAATTTGGCATTCTACGATTCGGAAAGT
This sequence comes from Cryptotermes secundus, assembly GCF_002891405.2. NCBI lineage: Eukaryota > Metazoa > Arthropoda > Insecta > Blattodea > Kalotermitidae > Cryptotermes > Cryptotermes secundus. The sequence continues at coordinate 5,057 of NW_019725677.1, read as the reverse complement.
TGCTGATATTCAGCTACGGCAAGAACTGAATTACCGTCACCAAACCCGTACACATAAATCATATCTGCATACTCCTCAAATGAAAATGTAAATGGCATCGTGAACGTAACAGACGCACCGAGATAACAACTGTTCTGAACACCAGTAGCCGCCACACTAGCCGTGGCCAGACATACCAACCCGCGACGCCTTAGGCACCTCTCAAGTGTCGAGATAACGAGAACGCCCTGTCTGTAGCTGCTTAAAAATAGGGACCCACCAGATGATAGACGCGGTTCACATGAGGGCGTGTATGGGAATGAAAATGCCGTCATAACTCCGTAACCAACCAAAATCGGACACATGTTTATATGAACTCTTTTGATCACAAAGACCTAGGAAATCACTTCCTGCAGTTATGCCCAAAATTCGTGAAACACCCTGTATATATATAACATTCGGACGTTAAAGGATAATTAGATGTCTGTCTGCATAATTTTATTTAATTTGGAATTTGTTAAACAGTGGAAGTGCAGCTTAACTTCTGCTGAATCAGAAACCTCCATACATGCTCATGGACTCAGGCACACACCGCACAAGGGGGGTGTGCTCTCTCTGTCCCTCCCACCCTCTCTGTAGCCACTCTCACGCCTACTGATTTAACATCTCACTGTACTGGGGCTTCAAACTTATTTCTCTCCCTATTCGGAATTTTTCATGTTATTTACTCTCATTTTCCAGGGTAATTTGAATGAACTTCAACCCATGCATGGCGAGGATCGACAATATTCCTGTGATGAGTGTGGTGAATCATTCAGTCAGCAAGTAATTCTGAGAGCTCATCGATGCATGCATAGTGAGGAGCAGCTGATTTGTTGTGATGTATGTAAAAAGTCATTCAGACAGCAGAGTCATCTGAAGAGGCATCAGTGCATGCATAGAGGGGAGCAGCTGTTTGTTGTGATGTATGTAAGAAGTCATTCAGTCAGAATGATCTGAAGAGGCATCAGCGCATACACAGTGGAGAGAAGCCATTTTGCTGTGATATACATAATATGTCATTCAGTCGGCGGAGCCATCTGAAGGCACATCTGCGCATATATATTGACGTGTGCAGTAAATCATAGAGCGGTAGAGATGGGTTTAGACTACAGGAACAGTATGTGACTTGTTGCATGCCACAGTTTCTCATGTACGTAAGACAGTTTTGCTGTGTGTGCCATGCTTCAGTTTTATAGACTGCTACAATATATTGGAGTTCAATATTGTTACTAACCTTTTGATCTGATGGGAAATGAACTGAGTCCCGTGGTACAAAACATCTGTGCAAATGATTTCCATTTGTTTCTGATTTCTGAATGTGTGCAATGCCCTGTCTTGTTGAGTGTAAGCAGACATGACATGACATGTCATGACATTCTCCTGCATTTATGATGTTAATTCAACACTGGAAGCTAATGATTAGTATAGTGTATCACTGAAATGGATCGACAGCTTATAAACATAATTCAGCAGCATCATATGTTTTTGCTGTGGGTTATCTGTGCTCTTATGCCATTTCCTGTGAGTAAATTCGTTGCTCAGTTAGTTTCAGATTTATATATCGCTTGGATTGAGTATATTGAGATAACTGTTATGGATTGGTCAGATGAATACAAATTATGCTATATTGGACATTGCAAACGAAACATCTGTTTGCGGGACACTTGGTATATTAATTATAAAAAGAACGTTAAATGGAGGTGGGTTGGTCCTGCTTGTGGAGAAATAAAGTAGTGTAGAGAATTTAATTGAAAGGATCAAGAAAGACTTGCTTACATCTTTTTATTTTGAATATCAGCAGAGAAACTGAGCGGTCTGTCATGAGATCAGAGAAGAAAGTGGTTTGGCACTGAGGCACCCCTTTTTGCTTTAGGTCTCCTTTGCCTTAGAAGGAAAGAGTCAACTGAAAATTGTGAAGTAAGTTTCAGTGTAATTATATAATTCTTTAATAAAATTAGGTAGTGTCATTAATATTATTAATTGCAATTCAGAGGTTTCGTGTAGTGGAATGACACAAGAGGAATAGCTTTTAATTGTACTTAAATTCAGTGCAGTTATGCCCCTCCATTCATACTCATTTTCTTTACTGCCTGAATGAGCTGCATCATAACTGAAGGTAATTCTTGGTCACTCTGAGCAAGTGATCTCTGATTACTGACACTTTTCTTGCCAAGGAACGCTTGCTTCATTTTGCATAAGCTGTACCATACGAGTACATTCATTCCTCAATAACTTTGCATCAGCAGAACTCTACCTGGTATGTTGCCACACGTTGGCTGTCACTGCATCACAGACCTGATCCTGCTCCATGGTCCTGGTATATGTGTTCCATTTTGTGTGTCTTCACCATATAAAGTAGTGGGCAGCGCACAAATGGGTTGCAGTTGTCCTCAGAAAAGTGTGAAGTTAGGCTGATGCTGTGTATTCTATATGCGAGTGAAATCATCTGGCTCAGGATAGGGGCCAGTGTCTGGCTGTGAATGGTAATGAACCCTTGCATTCCATAACATGTTGGTAATTTACTGAGTAGCTGAGCAAACAGTAGCTTCTCTGGAAAGGTGTAGCTGTGTTAAATTGGTTAATATTTGGCATTAGAACTTCTAGATTGATTGTCTGGAACTAGAATTTGGTGTTGACCCCATCCTGCTGAAGCAACCCTAATGTGTCTCTGATGGGCAGTAAGTCTGGGTTCCCCTGTTATATACATTGGTGTAGTACAGTATGCTATGTATATATACCTGAGGGCAGTGACTCGCATCCAGCCAGTGAGTTTATGAAACCCTGTATTCCCACCAAACTGAAACAAATCTTGTCTTATTCCAAGAAATGTATTTTTGCAGTATGTGTTTTCAGTTTAATTACTGCTACATAAGTAACTCCAGGGAACTGAGTTAGATCTCATTAATGGAAGTTCTTATTTTTGAGACCTCTCATCCCATTAGTGCAGAAACAGCTTTATATAAATTTTATGTCACCTGAGCACATGCCGTGCACAGTGAAACAGCCGCTTGGTGTAGCTGATGTAGCAGAGGGACTGACATGCAGAGCCACGTGGAAAGGAGGGATGAAGAGACAAATAACAGTACAGACCTCAGCGAATAAGGAATGTGACCAAGAAAGAAGATGGGCAGAATAACAAAGAGACTCTGAACGTGACATAGAAACCTGTACCTTTACTGGAGAAGAAGAAAAAAATGTTTCTGACTTATGCTTCATTCATCAAAATTCAGAATTTAAAATAGGTATTGTATATCACTCAGAATCACGTGCTGGGTTTTTGGATTCTGTTCATTGTCTGGTGTTCAAGAAACAAAAGAATGTACCATTTCAGGAACTGTGTCTGTTTCGGTCCTCTCTTGAGGGTGGGGGGCACAACTACTCTGCTGGGTCCATTAGAAAGAGCTCTTTCTGGCAGGTCAATGGAGAAAGTCCAAAAATCCAGCGATTCCAGAAACCTTTAGAATCTACAGGTATCCTACATGTGTGGTTGTGTTCTTGCGAGCGTGTGATATTTAGGGCTTATTTTACAAGGGGTCTAAGTATTTTAGGCTACATAGCATTGGTTGGAATAATGCTTGATAAGTGGTGAACTTGGAACGATTTGAAACAAAGCACTTGTGACATTTTACCCTGCAGCAACCAAAGAATAAAAAGGAAAGGGTCAGTCGGTACAGCCATCCCCCCCCCGACAATCGAATGGAGCACCTCCTCGATACTAAACTAAACTGGATAAATCGTTTCATGTCTGTTATGCTCATTGTTGAACTGGATGAGGAAGCTTGGCTGCGTCACATATATATTGTCACGTATCGGGCGTATAACGCGACAAATAACTTCACGAGGTATTTGATGTAGCGAATTTTATTTCACATTCGCACTTACAATCACCCAAATTACAGATTTACGATTACTGCTATCTGCAGTATCACAATTAGTACACTCCAAATGCCACGATACAACTGACTAGTTGCTGGCTAACTCGGAACTAACTCGGAGGTAGCTCCAGGACTCACTCGGAGGTAGCTCCAGGACTGACTGTGAATAGCCTTCGCTGCTCCTTATGTAGCCTTGATCGGACAATTGTCGTCTGGTGCCGTGTTGCTAGCCACGCTGTCCGGAGTTGTTGACTGCTGCCTAGCAACCGCGATATCCCTCGGTGACGTCACCGCTGTTGATTCGCTTTGCATAGCTTCAAGGTCGGGGGACTCGGCTAACGTCGGCTCCGCTCGGCTCACTTCGGCTCCGCTCATGACGTCACCGCGCGTTGCGCGTTGCATAGCTACCAGGATGCGGGGTGATTACTCGCCTATTACGCGAGCGCTACGTTACGGCTACGTGCAGCTGGGGAGGTAGAAATCAACATGTCACTATATATATGTATATATGTATCTGTATGTCATCATGCTGTGTGTTGGTAATTTTGAAAATATGGGCTTAATGGAATATTGAGTTAATATCAGCACAGTACGGTAGACCTAAGCCTGTGTGTTCTGTAGAGGGCTCTAAAATATGCCAGTCAGACTTGCCGGGGTACCACATTTACATAAATTAGCTCATATACGCTTTTGGCACTGATATTATAAACTGTGTAGCAACAGAACGCTGCACAAGTTGTGTCTATTTCACGGTCACTGTGTTTCAACTGTTTGAATGCTGAGTCTTCATAGCTAACATGGCCAAGACAGGCCACAGAGTGGGACAGTGGGGACAGAAGTAATATTTCAGCGCCATGAGCACCACCTGCCACGAGTCTGGCTGAAGTACTGCCAAGAGTGGGACAGCGAAGACAGAATTAATGTTTCAGCACCATGAGCACCACCTGCCATAAGTCTGGCTGAAGTACTGCCGAGAGTGGGACAGCGGAGACAGAAGTAATGTTTCAGCGCCATGAGCACCGCCTGCCACGACTCTCGCTGAAGTACTGCCAAGAGTGGGACAGTGGAGACAGAAGTAATATTTCAGCGCCATGAGCACCGCCTGCCACGAGTCTGGCTGAAGTACTGCCAAGGGTGGGACAGTGGAGACAGAAGTAATGT